>NW_012267236.1:5545785-5634700 GCF_000151885.1 Dipodomys ordii
GTCAGTCCTGGGGTTTGAACTCTGGACCTAGGCACTGTCCCTCAGCTCTTCAGCTCAAGGTGAGCACTCTACCACTTGAGCCACAGTGCTACTTCCTTGCTGCCATAATCTTTGTCTTGTGCTTGCTATATGTTTTATCCCCTCTCTCTACTGTTTATTGAGTGAAATTAATTCCTCACTTTACTTTCCTTGTGTATTTCTTTTAAGTTATTTCCTCTAGAAATGTTTGTATATGTGTGTGTGTATTTCTTTCTTTCTATGTATGTATGTATGTATCTATCTATCTATCAATTTCCCAGGCAGGAAAGTTGATAAGATCTTATCTCCAAGTAACCACTGGAGAACTGAAAGTGGTGCAATGGCTCTAAGTGGTAGAGAACCAGCTTTGAGCAAAATTGTCAAGGACAGTGCCAAGGCCCCGAGTTCAAGCCTCACCACCAACAAAGAAAAGAAAAAAAAAAAAAAAAAGAAAAAAAAAAACTTAATATACTTAAATAATATTCTCAAATCTAAAATCTATCTAAATACCTTATTTAAAATAATAAAATGATCTTAACACAATTTAGCTATGCTTGGCTCACCCTCAAATTATTTCCGCCTTTGTTGCAAAATTTAGTTTTTCTGTCTTTTCCAAAGGGGACAGTACAGGAGTTTGAACCTAGTGCCTTGTAAGTACAAGGCTTGAAAGATGCTCTGCTTCTTGATCCATGCTGACAAACTCCAGGTTTTCTTATTTATCTTAACTCCTACAGATGATATCATTGGTAAATTATATGGAACATATTTATTTAAATTCGCCCACGCATTTCTGTGCTCTTTAGCCTTCTTGTATCTTAGATCAGCTTCACTAGAAATAGTCCCTTTAGAATTTCATGTAGTGATGATCTATTGTGTCAAACATTCATCTTTCTTTGTCTGAAAGCGTCTAATTTTGTGATGATAATGAGTTTTAGTTGTGGGGCCTGAACTCAGGGCCTGGGTGATGTCCCTGAGCGCTTTTGCCCAAGGCTAGCTCTCTACCACTTTGAGCCATAGCACCACTTCTAGTTTTTGAGTGGTTAATTGGAGATAAGAGCCACACAGGGACTTTTCTGTCCAGGCTGAGTTGGAACCACGATCTTTAGATCCCAGCCTCCTGAGTAGCTAGGATCACAGGTGTGAGTCCAGCATGGTTAATATTTTTTTAAGTTTTCATGACAATTTATTTTAGTCTAACATGAAAGAGTATGAAGAAATTGGGAAGAGAGTGAAGTGTTTCCTGCTTCCTATGTAGGAGATGGGAGTTAAAGATCCTGCTTTGTTTTTGGAAAGATGTTTTCACAGTGAATTTTTTTTTAAGCTTGGGAATGTCTTATATCTTATTATACTATCCTCAAGTTTCCAATTGTTGCTATTTGGAAGTCAGCTGTAGGATTAATGATTATCTTTTCCTATCAATGTATTTGTTTCTATGACAACTTTTAAGAACATTTTTTGGGGCTAGAAAGGTAGCTCAGTGGTAGAGTGCTTGCCTTGCATGCATGAGTCCCTGGGTTTGATTCCTCAGCACCACATAAGCAGAAAAAGCCAGAAGTGGTGCTGTGGCTGAAGTGGTAGAGGGGCTAGCATTGAGCTGAAGAGCTGAGGGACAGCGCCCAGGCCCAGAGTTCAGGCCTCACGCCCGACCAAAAAAAAAAAAAAAGAACATTTTTATCCTTTGAGATTTCCATTTCATTACTATATATCTTTTGGTCAGAGTAAATAATGAGATAATCCCAGATTCAAAGAATGAGGAAACAGGTTCTACCTCTTGATAGAAGTACAAAGTATTATGTCCCTTTTTCCTAATGAGCATGCATTTTGTAAGTTAGCAAATCCACTTCTTTGTTTATCTCTGAAAAATTTTAGTAAACAAGTGTAAAAGATACCTTTTACTTAAGACAATGTGAAGCTAGGCATGGTATTACAAACCTATTATCCCAAGACTTGGGAGGGTTTAAGACAGGCAGATCCTGAGTTCAAGTCCATACTGGCTGCATAAAATTCGAAAGTTAGCCTGGGTTGCAGAGGAGAATCCTATTTCAAAAAATAAAATATAAAATAATAAAGACAATATCTATTATATACCTAGATTCTTCACAAAATTATCCTCCGAGGTAGGAACTATCAGTGTAGGGAATTCCTTGTTTTGCTAACGTTGCAAAACCACCACTAGATGATTCATAATCAAGCCTTAGCAGAGGAAACATATTAGCATAAAATATCTTAAAAGAAAAGCTATAACAGTAACAGCCTTATGTTGAATATTTATTCTTTATAGCCACTGTCCTAAGTGATTTAAAAAGTTTAATTTTTATGTAATTTTAAAGATATAGGAAATTTACAAAAATAGTGCACAGAATTTTAATCTATCCTTTATTACACTTTATGTTCATGCTGACATCTTATGTAACCATGGTATGATAGAGAAATGTGGAAATTAATACTGATACACTATTTTGTCTTTTTTTGTGGTGTTGTATGCATGCTAAGCAAGCATGCACAACTGAGCCATACACCCTACTCTGATATACTGCTTTATTCTTTCTTTCTTTCCTTGTTGGGTTTGAACACATGGCCTGCTCACTAGGCAGCCACTCCATCTAGCTGAGGCATGGCCAGCCCCCACCCGTTCTATTGAACAAGGCAGATGTGCTTTAATTTACATTAGGGAAAATAAAAAAAACAAAAATCCCCAATACATTTCAAAGCAGGCACCTGGATTTCACTGGGTTTATAATAATTTAATATGCCTGAGAGTTTCTGTGTACATAGATGTATTTCATTAAAAATAGGCACTTTGGAAAAAGTTAGTTGTAATTAACATTCTTTATTAAAATTTACATATATAATTAAACAAAGTAACCTAATTCTCAGTGACTGAACTTCTGGTTTAACCATTTCTAGCTTACAAGGATATTTGTAAGATATGGAATTATGTTTGTTTTCCTTGACTACTGTTCTGGCCAGAAGAAATATTCTAAAACAAGTTACTTTGGTTCCAATTTACCCATATTTTTTTCTTAAATTAACCCCCTACCAATTCTTACTCATACTGTTGTGTTACTTTGGATATATTATAAAAATACTGTTTTATGGTACTGGGATTTGAACTCAGGACCTTGAGTTTTCTTTTAAATATATATATATATATATATATATATATATATTATTGTAAAATACTGAACAGAGGGGTTCCATTTACATGAGTGAGGTAATGAGTACATTTCCTATGGAGCATTGTTACCTCCTCCTTTGTTTTTCCCTTACCATCCTTCCCTCCCTGCCTCGACTCTCCACCTCCTCTCTCCCCCCACAACTTGTAAAGTTAGTTTTCAACATAGTGTCTTGTACATCTCATTGTTACAATGGGTCACCCCATATCCTTATTTAAGCATTTTGTCATTTCCCTTCCCCATGCTTAGAAAAAATTATATTAAGTGAAGTAAGCCAGGCCCAAAGAAACATAGGTCCCATGGTTTCTCTTGTTTGCAATAACTAGTATATGTCTAGGATAAGCAGAAAAGGTCAAAAGCTATGTACATATGACCATATAAGATGATGCTAAATGAAATGAACCCCAAGATAGGGACACAAGAGGTTTTTTCTTTCTTGCTATTATTTTTAATTTATTTATAATGTATTATGTGATTTTTTTGTTTCTTTTGTATATTCTTCCCCCACAGTATAACCACTGTTTTCACTGTAAAAGTACACTTTTTTTGGGGGGGGTCCAGTCGTGGGGCCTGAACTCTGGGCCTGGGCGCTGTCCCTCAGCTCTTCAGCTCAAGGCTAGCACTCTACCACTTGAGCCACAGCACCACTTTTCCAGCTTTTTTCTTTTTGCTTATGTGGTGATGAGGAATTGAACCCAGGGCCTCAGGCATGCAAAGCAAGTACTCTACCACTGAGCTACCTTCCTAGCCCCTAAAAGTACATTTTTAAAATAAAAGAATTTTAAATAAACATTATGCCAATACTGGGGCTTGATTTCAGAGTTCAAAGCTGTTCCTGACTATTTTTTTTTTAACGTGACAATCCAGGGGGTTGAACTCAGGCCCTGGGTGCAGTTCCTGAGATCTTTTTGCTCAGGGCTCTTGCTCTGCCACTTGAGCCATTGCTCCAATTGAGCTTTTTTTGGTGCTTAAAGGGAGATAAGTGTCTCATGGACTATCCTGATAGGTCTGGCTTCAAATTCTGATCCTCCTATCTCAGCCTCTTAAGTAGCTAGAATTACAAGCATGAGCCATTGGCACACAACAAATCTACTTAGCTTCTACTATAGCTTTTGGTCAAGTATCTTCATCAACTCAACTTCAGGATGATCTTCACTGGAGCAGACTTCTGTGGTGTCCTCAAGTCTCTGTGATTGCTACTCATGAGGTTTTTTGTCTTTTGGTGGTGGTATTCCCTTGCCATGGTGATGTAAAAATGGGATTACTCATGTGAATCCTTTCATGATTATGAAGGATAGCTGGGGTATGAATCAGAGTAAAGGAAATCCATCAAGCCATTTAATAAAGAAATGGATATGGTGATGTGGGTGTTTTCTCTGACACAGTGACTTCTGCAGCAATGATGCTCTCATGTGATTTATCATTCGTTGCATAGTCATGACCAGAATGGCCTGCTGTCCTCCATCCTCTGCCTACTTAGATTTATCTGATTTTGTGTTGGGAACAATACCATGTCAGAAATGTGCCATTTAAAATGCAGTATATCTTCTGGGTACCAGTGGATCACACCTGTAATTCTAGCTACTCAGGAGTCTGAGATCTGAGGATTATGGTTCAAAGCCAACCTGGGCAGGAAAAGTCCATGAGACTCTTATCTCCAATTAACCACCAAAAAAAGAAAGAAAGAAAAAGAGATGGAAGTAGAGCTGTAGCTCAAGTGGTAGTGCACTAGCTTTGAGCAAAAGAGCACAAGGACAGTGTCCAAACCCCGAGTTCAAGCTCTAGTATACACACACACACACACACACACACACACACACATATATATATATATATATATATATAGTGTGTATACTAGATATATACTAGATATACTAGATATATATATCTAGTGTGTATATACTATAATATATATGTACTATATATATATATATATATTTGTGTGACATGGTGTTGACTTATCTTGTTACAAGAAATGTGAACTTTGACCATATGATTGGAATGATGACTCTAGGGCTTTTTGTTTGTGAATCACTTTATACTTACTAAAATTTACTTATCAATTAAATCATAATTAATAGGAATATGAAATAAGTGCCGTGATATGCTCCTGTTTTAATCTGTAATCATGTAATTAATCTGTCACTTTATTTGCTGCCCTTTCTTTGTTTAATGCTAAATAATTATTATTGTTTTATCATCCACTTCTCTAATTTTTTCTTCAGCTGTGTCTCTGAACACATCAATTATATTTTTAATTTCAGGATCTTGAATTCATTTTTAAGGAACTATCCACTTAAAAATCTCACTTTGGGGCTGGGAAGGTGGCTCAGTGATATAATGCTTGCCTAGCATGCATGAAGCCCTGGACTCAATACCTCAGTACCACATACACAGAAAAAGCCAGAAGTGGGGTTGTGGCTCAGGTGGTAGAATGCTAGCCTTGAGCAAAAGAATCTCAGGGAGAGTACCCAGGGCCTGAATTCAAGCCCCAGTACTGGCAAAAACAAATCTCACTTTATTGATACTTTTTGTACTTCATTTTGAAGATAATTTTAGTTATATTTTTGAAAATACTCCCTGTTTCCATTGGCAATTCTGTCCCTGTGCTGGAGAGTTATCTCTAAGCCTACTTCACCTGACATAGTAACTCTATATTAAGTAAGTCTATATATTAAGTAAGTCTATATTTTCTGACAGGATCTTCTCTGTGATTCAGGGACATACTGGTTTCTTTCTAGGTGACAAGTAAACTCTCCACTAGTGTCATCAGCTGTTTCCTGGAAGAGCAGATAAGAAAACCTCCTGGTAGAGTGCCTGCTGTGGTTCCTCTGGCTTTCTGGCATGACCCATCAGCTTTTCCTGTTGTTGTTGTTGTTTTTATTGTTTTCCTGGGTGCATCAATACTCCGTGGAATCTTAGCAAATACAAGGCTTATCAATTTTTTTCTTACTATGCTCCATGGCTTCATAGCCACAAAACATTTGCTATTTACATATATTACTTAAAAAATCTTAGGGATTTGGACAAAGCAAACACATTTACATCAATCTTACCATATGCCCTAGTGTTTATTTGCTTATTTATTCTATAGGTTTCTTTATTTTATTTTATATTTGTGCCAGTCCTGGGGCTTGAACTCAGGACCTGAGCACCGTTCTTGAGCTTCTTTTGCTCAAGGCTAGCACTCTACCACTTGATCCACGGTGCCACTTCCAGCTTTTTTTTCTGTTTATATGGTACTGAGGAATTAAAATCCAGGGCTTCATGTATGCTAGGCAAGCACTCTACCACTAAGCCACATTCCCAGCCTTCTACAGGACTCTTTATCTTCACTTTCTACAACAGAATATTGAGGCACAGAGACAGCAGTAGCATCCTCAAGACCACAGAAGCGAAGTGCCATGGAACCAAGGTCTTTCCAATGCAGGTATCAAGTTTTCTCTTGCATTCCTGTACTGACCAGTGACCAGTGGCCCCAGCTTCAGCATGACATCCCACTACTCCATGGGCTGCTTGTCACTACAGAGATTGCTGTTTCAAGAAGGGCAATTAGTTCTGCTAACAGAACCCATGTGACCTTTAGGGCACAACAAGAGAGGAGGATTTTGTTCCCAGCTCTTTCTGCTCTACCTTCCTGGTTGATCCTGGGCCTGTCTTCTTTGGAAGACTTAGGGCGAGTAATTTCTCCCTTCTGAGTCTTTTTTTCCCCCACATGTAGATGTATAAGACTATTTAGTGTGAACTAGAGGAGGGGCTTCAGATTTTTTCCTAATTCTATAGGTACTCTGAATCTATAATCCATACATGACCATATTTTCAACTTGGATCCCTTTTATTTGCTCTATTTGTTTTAACCAGCTTGATAAAAAACGAGAGGTTAAAATTTGATTATATGTAAGTGCTTAAAATGAGAACTCGTGCCCTGCTACCCACCCTTTTTGTCCTCCCAAATATTGCTTCCTGAAAACAACCAGTCATGGCGGTCACTGGCTTTGATTCTACCGGAGTTTATTTCCCCAAAGCTAAATAATGTGTGTATTACTATGTCATGATTTATGAACACCAGACATCATCCATTGGCTCCTGCATTGAAAGATGAGGACATAGCTCACCTATTATAGTCTGGGGTGGGAGCCGTTGATTCAGCTCTGTGACCTCAACTCAATCCCATGACTGCAAGGTGCCTCTGTTAGAGGGGAAATTGACCCCGGGATGGCTGCTGGGCACTGCAGGGGCTTTATTCATGTTTGCCAAGTGGAAGTTAGGAGCACAGAGAGGCTGGCAATGAATGGTTCATGATTCACTCTGAGGAGGAGCTTTGTACTCTTGGGAATAGTGGCTTGGTTTTTTAAAGAGGTTAATCAAGAGGGAGTGAGGTGATTGTCTTTGATGAGCACACAGTTTATTGCTCCCAAGAGGGCCTTGTGGCATTGGGGAGCCAAGAAATAGGAGCTATTTTACTATAATAGATGTGTGCTATCATTCCAGGCAGTGAGGGAAACAGCAAGATCATTTGAGATAGGAAGAGCCAAGTACCCAGAAGTCCTCTGGCTACATCCAGTAACTGGAAAGGAGAAATTTGGAAAGTGACCTGTGTTGTTTTCTCCTTCTTCCTGGGGACCAGGAAAACATCATTTGGGACCTCTGTGGGAAGGGTCTGTATCTGGGGACTGGGAGCAGGTGGCTGCTCCCCCACAATTAGATTGTACCCCAGGAGTCCTGCAGGGAGCAGAAGCCACCAAAAGGAAAGCTGCGTAACTCTGCTCATCTTTCTTTATCAGGGTGGGCATATTAGTTCACAGAGAATGCTGCCACACACTTGCCACCTGTGCCAACTTCTGCAAAGGTCACCTTCCCAGTGTCTTTAGAGACAGAGGATTTGGTTTAAAGCTGCTACCAAATAGTCTACGGCAACTGCCACCCACTTCTCTGTGGGCAGGAGTACCCCACATATTCCCAGCTATGCCATGTCTCCCTTACCACCTCACCATTGTCACCGTGTGGAAGCTGGGGCTGCAATCTCAGGCAGGCCTTAGTGAAGGAGCAACGCGGGGAAAGTGACACCTCCCTGGCCTGCTCTGCTCCCTTTCCCCCCTCCATCTCATCTCTGTGCTGGCTGAATGGCTGGGGACAAAAACTAAAGGTAATTACTGAGTGGGAGGAAAACGTGAATTGGTGTTTGCTTTCCCTGTTTCCATAGTCCATGTGGGGGTAGGGGTGGGGGCTGGCAGGAGGAGAAGCAAAAACCAAGCAATTAAACCCCTCATGGGGGGGGGAGTGTCTCTCAGGTATAACTTGAGATGGGTACCCAGCTTACCTCCCACTGCTTGATGTGCCTTCTGTACCTTTTTCCTGAGAAATTTCTTCCCTTATTCAATGTACAAAACTTCCATCCTTTTGAAAGTCAAATCTCAGACCCTTAATCACAGGGCCTGGTCTGACACCAGGTCCAGGTTTTTGTCACTTTATTTCAAACCAGGCATTCCGTCCCTCACAATGGGATTTTGAGGAATCAGGGTGGGCTTAGGAATCCTAAGGTCTAACTTTGGTGTGAGAGTAGGTAGGCCCTTTATTTATTGCTGGTTCTCAGATCTATACACACACACACACACACACACACACACACACACACACACTTATGCACACAAACATGTGCATGCATACATACTGTATCTTACAGTGGCACAGAGTAGCAAAGAGAATACAGTGCCAAATTGTTCTTTATCCATCCTCCAATGTATCCCAGACCCATCTAAAGAAAAAGATGGTCAAAGACACCAAGCATTATAGAAAACAATCACTTGCCCTTACCTTTGATCCAAATAAATTCTCAGGGAGAGGCCTTCTCTTAGGTAGATTGTTCTCTAGAGATAATGGAGGATGGCAGTAGCAATTTCCACATATATACATGAGCTCACCTGATACCACAGCAACACCATGAAGGCTGGCATACCACCCAGACCCCCATTTTAGAGATCAGGGCACATTTATAAAAGTTTCTCCCAGTTCAGGTATGGGCACTCTAAGACTCTAAGCCAGAACTTATGGGTAAAGACCTAGAGTTCTTTCCTACTATATTAAAATGGAAAAAACTTGTTAGAAACAGACTTCTGTGCTCATGAAGAAGTTACCATGAGAATGTTCAAGGGACAGGGAACCCAGTGTTCAACACAGATCAAGATGTCTGTAGTTAGTGTTTTCCAAGGGAACATAAAGAAGAAGAATCCTGACTGTGATATTAGAAGTCTTATTTCTGCTGTTCAGTGAAATTTTTCATCAGAAACTTCAAAAGAATCTTTGTTTTTTCCATCTGGATATGTGAGAAAAAAAAGGAAAATAGTTGACCCTTTCCAACCCAGCCTTCTATGAGATAGTATGATATGTAATATAAAGTAAGGTGATTTACTTCCTTCATCACATGTAGACTTAGGAATGGTCTTAGCAGAGTATCCCAGAAAAACAGCTGACCTTACAATCAAAATGTATTTCATGTTGGTGAGTTAGTCCAGCTGCAATATGAAGGACTTGATTTCATGGTAGTAGGAAATCATTGGCCATGATCAAGAGTGAAGAGCTCACATCAAATTCCCCATTAGGTTAAACCAATCTTCAAATGAGATACTTGACATGTAAAAGGAAATATAAGGGGACCAAGAGAAAGGGTTGTCCACCGACACCGGAGAGCTCATGAAAGTCATGGACAGGTGTGAAGTGGGCCCATCATCTACAAGATGGATAACAATTTGAAAAGGTCAGAAATTTCATTTGTACAAAATAGACAATTATCTGAGAGAATGATGGCTGGGACTTAGATTGAGATGAAGGAGCAGGATTGTTTTGAGAGTGTGCTGGTGTAGGACAGTTTCTGTGATGAGCGTGTGGTGCATATGATTAATCGTCAGACCCAGCCATGTCTTGATATTCATCTGGATCTCTCAAGGGAAGCTAGACACAGTAAAATACTTCTGAGGGAAATAGTAACTGGCTGAATCAAACCTTTCTGTCCCAAGCTAACCTCTTGGTTTACTCACGGTGGCAATTATTGATCTGGAAGTGCTTGTGGGGAAAATAATGAGGATGATATCTGTCTAGATAACTGTGGTCAAAATAAGATGAGATGATGCTTATGAACAGGAAGTCTAACTCACCAATTCTTCATGTTGGGCTGCAGGGAGGGGTACTGGCAAAGAAAGACAGTAAGGAGCAGAGGGTATCTTGGCCAAATTGTGTACTTTGAATTAGATGGCAGTTTTCAACCCTGGCTTTGCTACCTGCAGATGTATCATTTAATGCTTGACTCTCACAGTCTACATCTGTAAAATGGGAGTTACAATCCTTAGTTTTGTGTTTTTGTTTTTCTGTCAGTCGTGGGGCTTGAACTCTGGGCCTGGATGCTGTCCCTCAGCTCTTCAGCTCAAGGCTAGCGCTCTACCACTTGAGCCACAGCGCCACATCTGGAGTTACAATCCTTATTTGGCACAGGTGTGAGACTTAAAGCCCAACACACAGATGGGTAGCACACAGATGGACTCTGAAAGGCCTGAGCACTATGGAGGTGTGAAGAATTATAACTAAGATTGTGATTGCTTGGGTCTTCGGTATATGGGATTAAATTTCAGCTGCTCCATGACAGCCGTGTGGGAATACATGAATAATTACCCCTACAGTATACTTTTTTCCTCCTTGCCACCTATCACCAATAAATATTTAATTTACATTTGAAATCTGGCAACTCTGAAAGCCATTAATGCAAGTAAACACTCAGTGCTCTGTGAAGCAACGTTTGTCCCAGCCAGAATCTCCACCCACACGGTGACACCTGCCTTTATGCACATGCTTGAAGACCTGGCCATGGCTGCTAGAACTGTATACACTGACTACCCACCAGGCCATCAATAGCTTAGATTGGTGGCCCTGGAGCTGCTGGAAAGAAATGGTGGCCACAACTAAGGGAAGGCAATATGGTATCCACGAGTGAGTTGACAAACTAGTAGAAAGAATGAGAGGAACACAAAAACCTCATGGTGGACAGATCATCTCTACCTGCCTTTCTGCCTTCCTTCATCTCTCTTCCTCTGGTAAGCAAGCAAGCACAGGGACATTTTCCTTTAGTTATCCAATCCCCCCCTATTCTTACCTGGGAGGTAGCTGGGTGAGGCAGATTTCACGTCCTTGCTCCAGAAGTGGGTGGTATTCTAACCAGAGCCCTAATGGCTGCTTCTGGGAAATGCAGATGAGTTTGCTTCAGATCCAGAGCTACTGCTCAAATACAAAGAAAAGAACGAAGTATTTTCTTGAGCCTCATGATATTCATAAATAGCTGCTTCCTGGTGATATTTCTGAGCACCTGAAATGAGATGGACCTGAAGTTTACTTGGACTTCCCAAGCATTCCAACCAGTGAACTGATTTGTTGAATCCATTCAAAGAGATGCACAACCACAGAACTAGGTCATATTCTTGCCTTCCGTCAGTGCACCTCCTTATGTTAGAACTTGTGTAGGACATTTTAATTTTTAATTTAATTTAATTATATTTTTGCCAGTCCTGGGGCTTAAACTCAGGGCCTGGGCACTGCCCCTGAGCTTCTTTTGCTCAAGGCTAGCATTCTACCACTTGAGCCACAGTGCTACTTCTGGCTTTTTCTGTATATGTGGCACTGAAGAATCGAACCCAGGGCTTCATGCATGCTAGGCAAGCCACTAAGCCATAATCCCAGCCCTCACTGAGCTGCTTTTGTTCAAGGCTAGCACTCTACTACTTGAGCCACAGTTCAGTTCTGGCTTTTTTCCCCCCAGTAGTTTACTGGAGATAAGAGTCTTTTTTTTTTTTTTTGTCGCTTACTCTGGGGCTTGGCGCTATCCCTCAGCTCTTCAGCTCAAGGCTAGCGCTCTACCACTTGAGTCACAGTGCCACTTCTGGCCTTTTCTGCTTGTGTGGTGCTGAGGAATTGAATCCAGGGCCTCATGCAATGCATGCAAGGCAAACACTCTATCATTGAGCCACCTTCCCAGCCCAGATAAGAGTCTTATAAACTTTCCTGACCCAGCTAGCTTCAAACTGTGATCCTCAGATCTCAGCCTCCTAAGTGTTAAGATTACAGGTATGAGCCACCAGCACTCAGCTCTGTGCAGGACATTTTGGTGAACCAGACTCAGGCTCACCCATTGCAAGGTAATAGTAGAGATGCACATTATTAATAGTAAGTATGAAGTATTAAAATGGAAAGTTGTTAACTCTTCTATAAGTGGATCAAGCATGGAGAATCCAAGAGAGAGCAAAATGTCAAGCATTTCTCCTTAAAATGTATTCTACTCTAGAAATATATTAGAAAAAATTTAAAGAATAGCTTCTTTTGTTTTTTAAATTAGTACATATAAACTGAACAAAGGTTTTTCATTGTACTATTTCCATACACACAGATATTATACTTTGATTAAATTTACCCTATTATTACTCTACATCTTCCCTCTGTCTTTACTGTTTATAATTTTAGTGAGTTTCATTATGTTGTTTTCATCCATGCCTAGAAGTCTTCATTCTTTGTTCTATAATTGTCAGGTAAAAGAAAAGAGGTCTGGAGGGAATCACAGTAAAAGAGAAACAAAGTGGGAAGGAGAGAGAGTCTTTCAGGGCCAGATAGAGAAAGATGGAGAGAGAATGACCTAAAGATTTGTCTTAGGAGATGTAAGAGGCATCTGTCTAGAGAGATAAGAAGAGAACATATAGTAAGTGAGTGGTGAGAGCAGCTAACATTCACCATGCACTGATCACGGAAAACCACATAGCCAACCAGATGGCAATAAGTAAGCTTCATCTTGTGTGCTTTAAATACATTGTCATTCATCTTTCCAGTAGTGAGGTGGTTCTAAGTCAGGGCACAGATGGGAAGCCATATTTTGTTACTGTTCCTTGGGCTAGGATAAAGTTAGAATAGTCTTGAGGCAATGGTAATTTCAACAGTTTGTCGGCCACCAGAGAAGGGTGAAGGTCAGTTCAGCCCAGGTCCTACCACATGGACCCCATCCTCTCTGCCCAGCTCAAGGGAAATGGGAACCCAGTTTTTCAGAATTCCTGCCACAACAGTATGAGCTTAAACTCAGGAACTCTGAGTGTGTCCCCCACCGAATCCTCACATGAACTCCAAGCCAGAGGTCTCATTGTTCTCAGATGAGTGTGAGACAAAAGCCTAGAACAACTTTCATTTGCCCAGGATCAGGTAGCTAATCAAATCAGCACTTAAGGTTGATTGTACTTGTTCCCTAAAGTTTACCTTTTTATTCTCTTTCTTGAGAGACTGACTGTTAGGGCTAGGAAGTACAGGTTACAAAGGAAAATAAGATAACCAAGGCCTGGCTCTGCTCTCCAGGAGCTAACAGGTCAGTAGAGGAGATAATGAAGATGAAGGAGTCCACACACAGTCCGAGGTGCGTTGCTAGACGGTGTGGCTGGACTGTGAGGACTGTGGCCTGTGAAGGGAAATGTCACCAACTCTCAAACACCATCCATAGAATCCATTTTCCCAGGTGAATAGGATGCTGGAGGTGCACGGCGATTCATGTGGCCATTAGGTTGTGGTTTAAATGCTACCTTCTATCTGGGAGACCACAGCTCCCTTCCTTCTTTATGATTTGGAAAAAAGGGATAGCAAGAAAGAGAGAAAGAATGAGAATAAGAGAAGAGAAATGAGAAGGAGAAATGAGAGAGTGATAGAGAATGAGGGAGAAAAAAGAATGAGCGAGACAGAATGAGTGAGAGTGGGTGAGAGTAAGGGAGAATGAGAGAGAGGACACAAAGAAAGAAAGGGAGAAAGAGGCATGTGGGGAGGAATAAATAGGGCTTCGAGCCTCTCACAGAAACAGAGGAGCAAAAGGATCTGGGCCTGTCTTTTCCACAATGAGTTGTGGGCACTGAATCATCACAAAGTCACACAGGAGCTAAGACAGGAATTGGAAAGGCAGGTAAGATAGAAAGATCAAGTGGCCCACTTGGCTAGCCTTGAACTTCCTGGCTTTGAAACTCTTATCTCCTTGTAAACAACAGAGTGTGGACAAGGATCCGTGGTGACTGACTGGAATACGGTGGTTGCCTGAGTCATTGGTGATCAGGAGAGCAGAGGAAAAGGCTGAGGCTGAAATGAGTATTGGCACAGGCAGTGTGCTGACTTGCAGAAATGTAGACTCAGTTTTTCCTAAATCTGATCCCTTGAGAGAACCTGGAGAGCTAGCCTTTAATGTAAAATCACTCAATTTTTATGTGTAGACACCCAATTAATTTTTTTAAAAGATGAGTTGAGATATTGATCTGCAGGCCAAACAAAATAAATCTGCAAGCTACTCTTTGCAACTTTCAGCAAGCAGCACCCTGCCGTATTTTGGAGCCTTGGATAGCTTTGCCCCTTTGGGAGAGAAAGAGTCTTGATGTGGTAGTTGAGTGTGCTCTTTTCTGACCCACTGTAACTTATTGTTCTATGGTTTATGTTTTTGTTTTCCCAAGAGAGCCTTTGCTCTTATTTGTATATATACCTAAAGTAGAAATTTCTGGAATGATTGTAGATCACAAAGATCGTGACTTTCTGGAAATTCTACCATGAATAGGCCACCTACTAATATAGATACTGGGTAGATGTGAATATTGAGTAGCTTAAATGTGGCAGGTCTGAATTGACACATGCTATAAATATAAAATACATACAAAACCAATGTTCTAAAAATGATATAAAATAGATCCATAATTTATTTATTATTATTACTATTTACTTTAAGTTTTATGTCTGTCCTAGGACTTGAACTTAGGGCCCTGGAAGTTGTCCCTGAGCTTTTTTTTTTTGCTGGAGGCTAGCATTTTACCACTTGAGCCACAGCTTCCTATCTGGAATTTTTTGAGTAGTTTTTTGGAGATAGAGTCTCATGGACTTTTCTGCCTACACCTGCTTCGAACCACAATCCTAAGGCTTCAGATTCCTGCATAGCTAGATTACAGGCATGAGCCACCAGAGCCAGCTTAGCTCCCCTTGCTTACATGTTGGAAATAGACTATAGTATTAAAATTAATCGGTTTGCATATTATTAATATTAATCTTTATTTTCTTTCAAGTACCGTTCCAGGGCCTCTTGCTCTCACTTAACTTTTTCACTCAGGCTGATGCTCTGCCACACCTCTGCTTCCAGCTTTTTGCTAGTCAATGGGAAATAGGAGTCTTGGGGATTTGTCTACATGGGCTGACTTGAACCCAGATCCTCAGATCTTAGCCTTCGAAGTAGCTAGGATTACAGGCATGAGCTACCTTAATGTTTATTTATTTATTAACACAGGTGCTAAAAAATTTGGATGACATGCATGGCATATATTATATTCTTGTTGGACAGAAGTATGTAAGGCCTCTGCACCCTTGGTGTGAGTTGGGTAAAGACGCTTGTTCTCTCACCATGTGCAACAACCACATGACAGTGGAGGGAGATGGTGGGGGCTCTGGGGGGTGAACATCTGGGCCTGTTAGTGTTGGGCATCACTGTAGGCATCCATGCCTTTAAAATATGCAAATTTGGGCACTTGGAGTAGCTACAGAATCCTTAGAGGAACTGGCAGTCCAAACACTTCACCCTATAGGTCCTTATCTTTGGCTTTTTACCTCTGAATGGTGATTCTACCTCCCACTCCTTTTCTCTGGTATCAGACACAGCTCTCTGTTTGGACAAGCATATTTGAGGGAGTAGCCATAGGTGTTTTCTTCCATAATCAGGATAGCACTGAGACACATGCTGTCCTAATTCCAGTGAGCAGGTCTGGAGATCAGAAGATCTTTCACAAGATGGCCAGAATACCTGCAACAAAGTCCCTTTCCCTGGCTGGTATTGGAGCCTGGATAGTGGCCTCTATCTGCTCTCTCCAGACATGAGATTAACATTCCCTTACTTTGGGCTTTGTGGTATATGATTCTAATCCCAGTGCTTGTAAGGCTGAGACAGTAGGACTGAGAGTTCAAGACTAGCCTGGCCTATATAGGAAGACTTTTCTTCAACAAAATAAAATGAGAAAAAGCAAGCCCTCTCCAAAACTATTCCTTCTGATAGCTGATAGATGTTAATAGTCTATGCAGTAGAGTCCAGAGCCCCTGTCCCATCTCCTTTTTCAAAGAGGGTACAATGGAGCCAACCTGTGCCCTGTCCACTGGGGAGAACTTAGTGCACACAAGTGTGGAACCTAGAATGTGCTAGCAAGAATTTTAGCTAGCAGAGAAATCAGAGTAGTAGGGATGAGGGTACAAGTGTTGGATGAAACCATCAGAAATCACTTATAGAAACACTGTGCTACATGCTACCACTGGCATTATCACAGAAGGATTCCCTCCGTGTCTACCACCAGCATTATCACAGAAGGATTCCCTCCGTGTCTACCTCCACTTCCATCTGCCTCGTCTTTTCTTCTTGCATCCTTTCTGCCTTTCTCCCCTCTCCCCTTTTCCTTTTCTCACTCCCTCCTTTACTCTCTCCATGTCTTCTTTTTATCTTTCTTTGTATTGGAGCATGAGCCTGCCAACATCTTTCGGAGCAATCCATCAGAGTCCTGATTTACACCACTCACAAGTTTTGCATGGCTGTCACCTCATTAAGGTATTTATGTCCTGGCAGAGCCTGAACTTGAATTACCTTGAAGGTGTAATTGTGTGTTGCTAATGTAATGGCTGGAGTTGCCCATGCAGACAGCAACATGAGAAAGGTCACTGGGAGGAAGGCAAGGTCACAGAGCCACCTGAAGCGTGCTTGGTGTTGATTTGCCCATTTCCTCCAATCCCAGGGAGGACCAGACTCATGATAATGGCTAGGGCTTGTGGAGGGGAATGGAATGACTCCAGCATGGGCCTGTGCAGATGGCAGTGGAGAGGAGTTTATTGTGCTTTCCAAATGGCTAAAAGCCTCACTGATGACCTGAGTACCGGCCCAGATGCCTGTAAATATGAATAGACCAATAGGAGAGGAGAAGCTTCTCCCTCAAAAAAATCGCTTGCTGTTTTCTCTACACTAGTCAATCAATCTGCAAAACAATTTAAGATGTTTCTCTTTTCAGGACATAAAATCAGGCCTTTCACTAGCATTTGATCTACTTTCCAGATTTCCTATGTATGAGAGTTGTGGTTTACCTTTACCACTGAGATGATTTCTTTCTCCTACTGTGCAGGGGAGGGGTGGCTGGCTGTGGCACCAGAGCTTCTGAATCTTAGATTATATCACATTTTTCAACTTAGTATCAATCAATCAATCAATCAATCAATCTATCTATCTATCTATCTATCTATCTATCTATCTATCTATCTATCTATCTATCTATCTGTTTGTTTTGTCAGTCAGGGGGCCTGAACTCAGGGCCTGGGCACTGTCCCTCAGCTCTTCAGCTCAAGGCTAGTTCTCCACCACTTAAGCCACAGTGCCACTTCTGGTTTTCTGGTGGTTTATTGGAGATAAGAGTCTCATGGACTTTCCTGCCTGGGCTGGCTTTGAACCATGATCCTCAGCTCTCAGCCTCCTGAGTAGCTATGTTATAGTCATGAACCACCGATGCCTGGCTTGTCAACTTAGTATTTATTAAGGAACTTCAATGAGATGTGCCAGGTGGTGGGGATACAGTAGAGGACCAGAGAGACATGACCTCACCTCGGTGGTGCCAACAAACTAGATGAGAACGAAAATGGTGTGATGACAAATGCTACCAGGAAAGAGAGAGCAGGGCCCTGGCTTATATACAATAGGACTGACTCACTCAGACTTGTTGGGAGCAAGCAAGCTCTCCAAGGCCAGAAAATCCTGCAAATCTCAGAGACTTAGAGTCAGGGAAGAAATCTTAGAATTCACCTGGTCCAATATTTGCAGCAGTAAAGACTTGAGTCCTAGAGCAGGGAGGTAAAACCACCAAGTTCACACAGCTGGTAACTGGAAAACTGCCTAGATAGAACTTGACTCTGTTCCATGGGAGTTATGGAATTCTTTTGCCAGAGCTCTTTTATGAAATGAAAGAGTTGATGAGGACCAAAATATTGATGTGATGAATACTACAACTAATATTGGAGATTGTTATGGTCTTAGGTGAAGGCTGAAGGCGGATAAGAAGGACCACTAGTCTTTGACTCTCTTTTCCAACTCGAAGACTCTCCTCAGAGAATGTTTGTTTGATGTCACAGACTCCTGAGTTTAGAAGGGGCTCAGTATAAATGCATGTAGATCTTGATGAAAATTGTTTTTCTGTTGTCTTAGCACAAAATATGGAGACAAATAATTTATTTGGGGGCAATTCCAAGGAGCATCAAGGAAAAGTGGGAAAGCAATATAAAGAAGAGAACCAAAATAGCTAGTATATGTCTCAGACAAGCAGAAAAGGTCAAAAGCTATGTACATATGACCAGATAAGATGATGTTAAGCGAAATGAACCCCAAGATAGGGACACAAGTGGTTTTTTCTTTCTTGCTGTTGTTTCTAATGTATTTATAATGTAACATGTGATTTTTTTTGTTTCTTTGTGTGTTCCTCTCCCATGTTTTCACTGTATTTGATGTCAGTGCCCTGCATCTTATATAGACACTTCTCTAATTTGGAGAGGGGAAGGGAAAAAACAAAATGCTTAAATAGGGATACAGGTGGACCCATTGTAACAATGAGATGTACAAGACACTATGTTGAAAAATGAACTTTAAAATTTAGGTGGCGGGGGAGTGTAGTTGTGGAGGTGGGAGGGAAGGGATGGTAGGGGAAAAACAAAGGAGGAGGCAACAATGCTTGATAGGAAATGTACTCATTACCTTACTCATGTAACTGTAACACTTCTGTACAGTAATTTTACAATAAAGAACTTATTAAATAAAAAATTTAAAAAAGAAGAGAATCAAGCCAGACAAGTGTGGATTAAGCAACAAGTGACTGTTTTGGGCACTTAGGAGTCTCTCTTTCTGAGACCCCCCAGAGAGACTGTGTGCAACATGCCTTAGAATTATCCTGGAGAAGCCAGGCACTGGTGGCTCACGCCTATAATCCTAGACACTCGGGATGCTGAGATCTGAGGATCATGGTTCAAAGCTAGCCTGGGCAGGAAAGTCTGTGAGACTCTTATCTCCACTTAACCACCAGAAAACCAGAAGTGGGACTGTGGCTCAAGTGGTAGAGCACTAGTATTGAGCTGAAGAGCTGAGGGACAGCACCCAGGCCCAGAGTTCAAGCCTCACAACTGAAAAAAAAAAAAGAATTATCCTGGAGGGGTGAGGAAGGCAGGGTACTTGTCTAGTAAGTTCCAACACCTACTTGGTAAAGGTTGTTTCTGGGAATTATCTCCCTTAAAGTTCTTGTCCCAAAGCAGATAGTTGAGGCCAAAAGCCATCTGGTTTGGCCAAGATTACTTGGCCATGTCTCTGAGAGTTTTTCATGCTACTCTTTGAAAAAGAACACCATTGTACTTACGGCTCTTCAACTTTACATTAATTTGTCAGTTTATATGCCTAATGTCGATCTTATTTCATACTATGTACACAGTAGCTAGTCCAGTGTCTAGAACCTAGGAAGGCTTCCCTAATTATTTGTTTCCTGAGTGAATAGGTGAATGAATGATTCCATGCTGAAGAGTCATCTTTCCATTCTTGGCCTAAGTCTTGGATCATCTCTGAGGCTTTAGATTCAGAAAGGAGGGGAGTAGAGATTGATTGATTCTAGGTGTATGTTTTTTGTTTTTAAAACTCCCTGAGAAGTGTCTGTAGGAACACCATATGTGTTTCATTTGAAAGATGCCTCCTGTCCCTGGAGGTCAAATTTGTCTGGACACTTAAAGAACCATTCATAGGCTCACTCCCTCACTTGACAAATATCAAATGTCCACTATGAACAATGTGCTATACTTAGACTATAAGAAATACAATACAGATACGAGATACAAATCTTGCTTTAGTGAGTTTATAGTCCAGTTCAAAGAACAAAATAAACCATGTTAGCTACAAAACAGCTTATAATCAAGTGATGAATTGTGCATTCCAAATAAAGTGTTCAGCATTGCTCAGAGGATTCAGGACAGCAAGCTGACTTGTAGTGATGAGAAGACTGGGATGAGGCTCCCTTCTTTATTCCTATACCATATGACTCATGAGGGCATAGACTAGAGTTGAGCTGGGCGCTGGTGGCTCATGTGTGTAATCCTAGATACTCAGGAGGCTGAGATATGAGGATTACAGTTCAAAGACAGCCCCAGCAGGAAAGTCTGTGAGACTCTAATTTCCAATAAACCACCAGAAAACCAGAAGTTGCACTGTGGCTTAAATGGTAGAGCACTAGCCTTGAGCTGAAGAGTTCAGGGATAATGCTCAGGCCCAGAGTTCAAGACCTACGACCGACAGAAAGAAAAAAAAAGTAAGAAAGCTACTCCAAGTATCTAGATCTCACTGTGGTAACATTCTCTACCCCCCAAGATAAAAAGAATGGATTCTATTAATGGCATTCAAATCCTCTGGTTTCTGGTTGGGTTTGGCCAATAGAGAGAGCAGCCGGAGAGAGGAAACTGAGGCCAGCATTCCACACATCAGTCACCAGGACTTGATGTCTGACTCTGCCTCACTTGTTCTTGCTAGGCATCATTAACTTGACCATGTCTCTTATTTCTTGCCTCTGAGATACTATGCTACACTACCCCTAAAGTTCCTTATGTCCTAATAGCTTAGAAACAAGTCTCCTTGAAAATAAGCCATTTCCATTCTCCAGTTGCATTTTGTTTCCTCTTTAGACCCGAATTCTGCATATAAACTCAGGTCTTCCTTTTTTTTTTCCTCCTCAGAATAGAGGCTTGGACTCAGCTTGTTTGCTTATAGCTGGTACTCTACCACTTGATCCATTATTTTCACTTCCAGCTTTTTGCTAGCTAATTGGAGATAGGAGTCTTATGGATTTGTCTGTCCATACTTGCTTCGAACCTTGATCCACAGATCTCAGCCTCCTCAGCAGCTAGGATTATAGGCATAAGACACTCTCTGATTGACAACCTCCAGACCTCCACTTAAGAAACTCAATCTAACCTCTTCCAACAGAGGCAGATGAAGGCAGAAATCTGGTACAGAGAAAAGGGTGATGATTCAGATGGCAAACAGGGGCCTTTCCAATTGTACTATGAGAGTTAAGTGACGAGAAATCCTTAGAGAAGAGTTTCTATGGTAGAATTACAGTAACAGGATAGTTTACTGAAAAAGCAATTGAATTCATTTTCTTGGTGTTTTATAGTTAGGTCTTTCCATCCCCTGAAGGCCTCTGATCCCTGACCTAGGGGCTTTTGTAGGAAGCTGTGATCAGGCTCAGGGGAGACAAGTCATTTTCCTGGCTTTTGCTTTGCCAAAGTCTGTGCTCCAGAGGGCAATAGCTGAGCTGCAGGGGGAGAGATGAAGGTGGAGGAAAGAGTTCAGCTGTTCAGTATCCAAGAGGATCAAGCTGTTGAAGCTGTCATAGGAGAAAGATGGTTTTAGCTTATCCACTAATACCAAGAAATAGCAAAAATATTCACATTTAGTGTGTGCTAGGAACCAGGGCCTCATCCCCGAAAGTCCTTGAAAACAGGGAGAGCACAGGATCTCAACTGAAGATGACTGTTTGGGTCATCCAGAAAGCTGGACCTGAGGCTCTGGACACTCAGCTTTGGCCATGATCCCAGAACAGAGTTGATACTGACCTTTGTGGGATTTCATGGGCTTGAAGAATGACAATATTAGTGATGCCCTTTGAACAGAGAGCCATTCCTAAATGACATACACTGTGTCAGATACCTGGGAACTTTGCCAATTTTGAGTGAGGAAAGGACACCCCAAGAATGACTAAACTTAAATTTGCCACCAATATAATGGGATGGGAGTTCAGAACAGATTAAGGCTCCCACTGCAGAACTTACCTGTACCCCAGGTTGACTACTGTCACAGCAATGGGACTAATTGGTTTTGAGGCAATGGTTTCCCTTTCGGAACACTGGTGGGAAGAAATGAGAGTGAACCCTAGAAGTCAAAGGTGATTTAGGGGTATCATCTATGTGCGGTGAAGCTGGTTTGAACGTATATCTGAGAATGAGATCAACTTCTGGGTCGATAGAAGGTGGTTGAGCAAATGTTTAGAAGGAAGAGCACACAAGTGTAGCCTTTTTAGATGACATGAATGGCAACACTTTCTCTGCAGTTCTCAAGGAAAAGGAAGAAAGATTAGATTCACAGAAAGAGGACTCCAAGGTCTCACAAACCAGGAAAAAAATACAGTTGAATCTCTTTCCAAAATAGAAAGTGAGGGCTGGGTAATGCCAGAGAGCTCATTGAGAGGAGTCTGGGTCCCATAAGTCATGGTGCGTTGGAGCTTGGGCGATTGGAGTGTCAATTCTTTCCAGGTAGGGCACCTGGGACCTTGAGCCAGAAGATACCCTGCCAGGACGAGGAATAGGACTTCAGCCCACTTGACACAGTGATTACAAGAATAGAATGTTTGTGATGATAGGAGTCATCTCCATAATGCACTCTTTAATGAAATGTGTTTTAGCCTCAGTGCTAGATCCCACCAGAAGAGGTCAAAGTGAATATAGAAAGCATGTATTTGATAGATGACCTGTAGGCAAAGCATACAAAAAAACCTCTAAAAGTCAACTGTAAAGAAAAATAAAAACCCAATAAAAAGAAATGGGCAAAGATCTGAACAAATATCTCACCCAAGCAGACTTTTTTTTTTGTTTGTTTGTTGTGGGGCTTGAACTCTGGGCCTGGGCACTGTCCCTGAGCTCTTTAGCTCCAGGCGAGCACTCTACCATTTGAGCCACAGCGCCACTTCTGGTTTTTTGGTGGTTAATTGGAGATAAGAGTCTCATGGACTTTCCTGCTGGTACTGGCTTTGAACCATGATCTTCAGATCTTAGCCTCCTGAAAAGCAGATATATTTATTAAAAAAATTTATTGTAACAGTGATATACAGAGAGGTTACAGTTGCATAAGTTAGTAATGAGTACATTTCCTTTTGAACAGTGTCACCCTCTCCCTCATTCTCTCCCAGTTTTTCCCCTCCCAACTCTCCCCACTCCCAAGTTGTACAGTTTATTTCCAACATAGTGTCCAGTGGGTTTCACTGATGAGTTGGGTCACCCTTTGTCCCACTGTTTCTGTGCTTCCTCCCCCCCCATCAGATAAACTTATATACAAGACAAAGGGTATAAAAACCAAAAACAGCAACAGAAAGGAATAAACCAAAGGGGGAAAAAAGAAAGAAGTAAAGAAAAAAAGGAGAAATAAAAAAGAACCACAACAGTACAATAAAAACCTCTTTGTATTTAGAGAAAAGAAACATATGAAAAGGTAGGCATTGTGTGTCATTAACGATTGCAACTTTAAACATTACTACATTATCCCCACCTGTTAGACTAATTTGAAAATAGGATCTGGATCATGTGATAGAGCATCAGCCATTAGCAAAAAAAAGCAGTAGTGTGAGACCCTGAGTACAAACTCTAGTCTTGGCATACTATAACGGACAATACCAAGTGTTGAGAAGAATGTTAGACAGTAACTCTCCTTTATTACTGGTAAAAGTGCAAAATAGCACAGCTACTACCACTTGGATCATTCATATAAGGAAAATGTGGCTCTACCATATGAATTGGTTGTCATGATCACAAGCATTTACTCAAAAAAGTTGAAAACCATGTCTATATCAAAACCTGAATAACCATTTATAGCAAATTTAATTGTGGTTGCTGAAACTTTGAAGTGGACAAGAAGCCCTTTTGGTGTTGTTATTTGAGGCTAAATGTCACTAAGTAATACAGACTAGCCTTAAGCTCAAAATTCTCTTGCCTTGGGCTCCTGAATACCAGGATTATAGGCATGTGCCACTACACCAGGTTCCAAGTTTTCTGCAAATGAAGAAACAAATTGTGGCATGCTCATAAAACAAACAGGATACGACAATGAGAAGAAGAAATGAACTACTTTTCCTTCATGGAAACCCATAGAAGAAACTTAAATGAGTATTACTTAGTAAAAGGAGCCACTGTTTTTTAAACCTGCTGACAACATGATTCTACTTATATGACATTCTACTTATATGACATTCTAGAGGGTTACCATATTGCAAAGAATTTGTAGTCAGATAGCTAGATAGAGAGGCCAAAGGACCAACTGATGTCTTAAATTACAAATATTATTGGCTAGATACAAGAGTGTGTCTCTAGATAATTCTAGCCCTCTCAGTCTATCAGTGGAGGACTCAGGTACCATAAGCAGAAAAGCATACAATCCTTAGGGTATTCTGCAAAAATTCCTGATGCATGGACTTCATGAACCTATTATATGCTTGTTTCATAGCACTGTATGGTCATGTAAATTGTAATGAACTAAGCCGTATATTTTATTTTATTTGTTCTGTTTTCCATCAGAAGCTTTGATTTGTAGCTTAGCAGGCTAGTCCTTGAACGTATGATCTTTCTGTCTCAACCTCCTGAGGGCTGAGATTCTATGTGTCAGCAGCTAGTCAGGATGACTCAGAGACAAAACTCATTTAGAAAGGAAAAGATGTTAACATGCAAAGGAGTACAAGAAAATAAGAAAGACTGGCTTTGAATTAAAGAAAACAGAACAAAGCTCAGCTCTGATACTCATTTCTTATGACTGCTGTGCTAAAGTATTTAAAAACCTAGTGCTTAAAATGTCACCAAGTCATCAACTTAAGTTCTGGTGGTTCAAAATCCAAAAAGGATACAGCTGGGCTGCAATCAAGCCGTGAGCTGGGTTTTATCCTTCTGGAGAGATAATTTTTTGACTTTTTTCTAGTTTCTCAAGGATGCCTAGCTCCCAGGCTTTTAGACATTCTCTTAGATCTTGAAAACCAACCACATTGGGCCCAGTCTTTCCTGCACTACCATTTTTGTTGTTTCTCTGAATCTTCATATTTTGCTTTACTTTTGGAACTACTTAGCTCTCTTTAATTACATTTAGCTCACATTTGATCTTTCCATCTCAAAGTCAGCTAGATAACACACTATTCCTTATGGTTACTTTATTTTCTGTTTCTATAGAAATTTACACATTCACAAGTTCTGGGAGTTCAGATGTAGACATGCATAGGGCTCATGATTATATGTACTGAAGTCCCAAACTAGCTTTGCTATCAGTTATAAGCTGAGAGTAGAGGTAGGCATTTCTATTTATTACGGTGACTGAGATTAAGTTTCATACTTTTGCCTTCCTTTACATGTTTTTCCTGTGGTAGATTCTCCATGGATTTTTCTTGGGGATGCCCTTTCCCCCTTGAAACGTGCAAGTAGTGTAAGTAGGCATTTTTATACCAATTATATTGTTCCACAGAGAGCCAAAAATGAAATGACAAGCAATACAATCTGAAATCCACCTGTGGTACGATAATCTACCTCGACTCGTGTGGTTCATTGAACCCTTAGAGTAAATGTGGAAGCCATGCAGTGGGTCTGTTATCCATATTTTACACATGGGAGAGGAAGCTGCAAGGGGGCGAAGGAACTCCCTACAGTCACCAAGGGGTCACTATGGTGCCAGCCTCAGCTTCCGTCTCATTTCCAAATGCCATGTATTTCTCCTGTACACCTCCGCCTCCCCCCCCCGCCCCGCCTTGGCCTGTTTCTGGGTAGGTGAATTTCTGGTACATGTGAATCTCAGATCTTCCTCACTCCTTTCTTTCTTCCTATTCTGGCCTTGAATAGTCATATTATCCCTCCTTTCTCCTCTTATGATTTCATTTCCAGCCTGTTGTTTGAATGAAGGTTAATACTTTAGGGCATTCTCTGGGACCAGCCAAGGAAAACCAGCCTTTATTTCACTCTCCTCTCCTGCATGCAGATGCTCTAAATTCCTGGCTTTTGTTCCAGTGTGTTCCCACTGGCAACCGTTGATACAGTTGAACTCACTCTTAATGTCAGGACTAAACTCCCAAGAGTCTTGTAGTTATGATTGTCAGGGGCAAAAAGACAAAGTCATCACTGCCTGTTGCTCCTTTGAGCATTCAATAATTTAAACATCCATCTATCTGTGTAAAAATCATTATGGACATACTTGGAAAAGGGGGAATTGTTTCAAGGTCACTCTGCCAGTTAGCAGCAGAGAGAAGATTAGAACCCAGTGTACTTCCCAAGTTATCCTGGTCAACATCATTAAATCTTTAACCAAAGCCATCATGGTTAGATGCTGTGGACAGGCCACAAAGACTGCATATCTCCATTAGTCCCCACGTACTGTTTTTCTAAGCTTTCTTATGTTCAGGGATTTGTTGACAGTGTATGAGAATCAGGGTATCGAGGGAAGAGATTTGAGTGACATAGGCATTGGGTCCTAACTCTGCAAGCTATATAATTGCTTACTGCAGAATTGTCTCTTTTCTTACATTTCCTTTTTTTTTTTTTGGTTGGTCATGGAGCTAGAACTCTGGGCCTGGGCGCTGTCCCTCAGCTCTTCAGCTCAAGGCTAGAACTCTATACCACTTGAGCCACGGTGCCACTTCTTCTTTTCTTACATTTCTGTGTAATGAGGATGATGACTATTTTTTAATAATTTAGTTCACATGAAAACATGTGACAAAGCATATGGCATAGACAGTATTCAGTAAATACCCTGTTCATTCCCTTTTCCTGTCTGAAATACACTCAATTACTCCTCAACTTTGTCACTGAGAGACACAGAAGGTACAAAGGAGGAGGAAATCCAAGAGCGTAGGTAAGATACACCAAGCTCGTAGCTGTGGCCTTGCTTTAGCATTGCTGCCCTAGATAAGATGTGTTGATATTTCTTTATTTTACTCACAATATTTATCTCTTTATTTATCAACTTGCTTATACAAGATACATTTCATTACTGTATTTTGGTGTTTTTTCTCTCTACCCATTAAGATGTGGCCAAGTTAAACCTGCTCCGTCCTAACCTCAAGAGGCTTGGTGAATATCTGAACTTGTGAGACTAAGAATTCAGCAGAACAATGTGTATACAGAAGAGGCCTAGTTTCTAATTTCACTGTACCAACAAGTAGAACATAAGCCACCAGACAACTTGCCAATGATGGAGGACTATAAATATTTTAGGATGAAATTACTTTAGCACTGGTCAAAAAGTATTTGATTAATAGTGCCAAGGATTGCAATCCTTTATCAATGTCATTACTATTTCTGATAGATACATATTGAGCAACAACAATGCTCCAGGCAGGCTACAAAGAAGAATAGTTAAACATAGTATGTCCATAATGAAAGGAGATGAAAAATATGCCAAGCATGAACAATGAGATACGCACTAAGAGAGAAAGCGGTGAGTTAGACTGTGTGAGTCTGGAGAGCCGCAGATCACAGTGAACGTCGTGGGGCCCATATGTCATATGAGAAGGATAGGGAAGTAGGCACTGGACCAAAGCAAACAGGGCAAATGGTTTGTGTTGGAAAGGGTAAAAGTAACTAAGTTTTTCCTCTACTATGAAGAATTGGCCTTAGGAAACTCCAAGCGACCATTGCACGTATTAGATCCAACCTCTTCTGAACAATTTCCTCCTTTTCCCAGTCACATTCTTTGTGGTCATTTTGCTAGGCTGCAAGTCTTCTAATATCAACCCATTGGCGCTTGCTCATGGTAAAGTGCTTACGGACATTTGCTGGACTGTTGAATGACTATAAGGGAGAATAGATGGTGTGTGCTCAGGCCCCATGTGGCTCAGAGAACTGAGAAAATACAGACCCTTTGTCAATAATCTAAAAAGTTCCATCTACCCCATTCTCTTGTCTTTCTAATAGTGCGTAGAGTGACTGAGAGGGAATCACCTCACTCTTAGAAAATTTATCTGTCCTCCTCACCTGGGTGTTGGTCTAGGGTCAGGGTTAAGCCAGATCTACTCCTCCATATCTTGATCACTGTTGGTTCTCAGTCCAAATAAGAATAAAGTTTCTTAGTTGATTCCTAGTTTTGAAAGAGAAGGCATTTTTTTCCTCTTCTCTCTAGATGGTGTAGAGCATGAATATTGTGTTAGAATCATTGTCACCACTTTGGTCCATGAGAGATGCCAGTCAGATATGAAACTAGCACAAGAGAACCATAAAGAAACCTGAATCTACCCTTCTAAAATGCACTTTCTGTTATAAATCAATACATTGCATTTAAATTCCATTGGATTCCATTAATACTTACAATCCAGTGCGACAGAGCCATGGTTCTGCCGTCACAGGGGTAACCGGGAGGTCGTGGCATGGCGGTGGGGGCTGTGGGCCTGTTTTTGCCATTCCAACAGCTGTGACCCGGGGTGAATGATTCGACTTTTCTGAGACGCGGTATTTCCTGTGTGAAAGTAAGGTAAGGATAATAATAGGCTTGCCAGGATTAAGTGAGATAATTCATGTGCACTGCAGAGCATATAATGAGAGCTCAGAAGAGAACAGCACAATGGGACTGACATAAATGGCAGGACCTTGAAGGGTCCTACCTGGGAGTTTAAGTATAAAACCAGAGGCCTCAAGTTATAATTGAACTTTCTTGTCACATTTTTCTTACTTAGACTTCACTTTAAGTTCTACTTAGAAGCTCAAGATAACTCAAATGATTTATTGTTACTTACACTTTCTATTATTGTGCTCTACGAATCTCTCTCCTCTCTCTCTCTCTTTCTCTCTCTCTCTCTCTCTCTCGCTAGCTAGCTAGCTAGCTAGCCATCATCTTGGCTGACATAAGTAGGAAGGCTGAGAAATCTCACAATTGACCAAGAGAACTGGTGGTACCATTTTCTATGCAAGCCTGAGAACTAGGAGAGCTGATGGAGCAAGTTCTATTCTGAGGTCAGATAATGATGTCCCAGCTCAAGCATTCAGGCAGGTAAAGTTCCTTCTTACTCAGACATTTGTTCAATTCAGATGTTCAGCTGATTGAATGGAGCCCTCCACACTGCAGAGGGCAATCTACTTTACTTAGCTGTTTATTCAAATACTAACATTATTCAGACAAACCCTCTTAGGTAAACCTAAAATAACATTTGGCCAGATATTTGGCCATGCTGAGATCCAGTAAAGTTGATAATGTAAAGCTAACCATCATATTCCTGTGTACTTGATATTGTTCTATACTAGGATATAGGAATGGACACACACACACACACACATATGTATTTGTGTATGTATGTGTGTATATATGCACATACATTTATATAGAAGGAAGGTAACCCTAGTTTCATATTTTTATGAAACAAGTTTATTTGTAGGCTAGTAAGTTATTTCTTCTCTTCATTGTCTCAATCCTCACAATAATCCTTTGACACTGTTTTGACATGTATTACGTCCTCACCCTATGAAGGAAGGGATAAAGACACAGAGATTAAGTCGTTGTTTGGCCAAGGTCACTGAGCTGCTAATTGCTGAAATCCAATATGGTAGTCTTTAGCTGTACTCAGCTTTTACCTACCTGATTACCTGCAGAGAGCTACAACATGGAGAAGAATCCATTTACAGTGTTACCTGTCTCTACTCAACAAATGTTTAGGAGAGGCTGATACAATACAAATTGTCAGATCATATGTAATTATTATTATGCCTCATTTGCCAATATACAGTCAGACAACCTTTATGCTTTGGTCCAGTGAGAATCTGTGTTAGAGAAACACCCCTAGCTAGGCATTGCTTGACCACTTAATTCTCAACCTGAGAGGGGCTCTTGCTTTGTTTAATGGCTCTGAAAAGGTTGACATGCAAAAGAGCACAAAACAGCATTCTTTCTTGTTTTTCCCACCTTCTAAAACCACACGAAATTATTTAAGGAAGTTTTAATGAAATGCATCTGTCACTTATTAAGATGGATGGCTGGAGTGCAGCTTTCCATTACTGGAAATGGCAGAATCAAATTAGGAAAGAACGGTCCTCAGCATCTTCTCCAACTGGCGTTTGCATAATGTGTTGGGAAAAATGCCACCTCGGCAGAAAACAGCTATTGTGAGGGCCAGGGTTCTTTCCCCAGAGGGCTTGTGTTCGCCTGTGAGGTTCTCCTTCCCCTTTGGCAGGTGGAGTGGCTGGGCTTGGGGGTGGAATCTCCTTGTGCAGAATGATTTGGGGGGTTTGGAAACCAGAGGCTCTGTTTCACACTCCAAGGAGCTCAGATACATTGTTGTGCTGTACAAGTCAGAAGCTCTGCCTTTTGGTTGGTTCTCTAAGCTTTGTATTTCCTTTCTTTTTGTGTATACCAGTATTGGGGTTTGAATTCAGGGCCTGGGCACTATTCCTTAGCTTTTTCACTTATTCCTTTTACTTTTTCACTTAAGTAGAGCCACTCCTCTACTTCTGGCTTTTGGCTGATTAATTGGAAAAAGAGCTTCAGACTTTTCTGTCCAGGATGGCTTTGAACTGTGATCCTCAGTGCTAAGCTTCCTAAGTAGCTAGGATTGCAGGTGTGAGCCACAGTTATCTGACTTCATAGTTCTCATCTTTATTGCTATATATTAAATTGTACACAGTAAGGATCTTCATATAGAATTTCCATACACACTAGATATACATATATATGTATATATGTACATAAGTATTATAGTATGTATAGTATATATAGTATATATATATGTATATATGTACATATGTAAGTATTATAGTACACAGTTGTCCTCCTTTTACTTTTCATGACCATGGATTTTGTTCTATTTTCCTCTAGCTCCCACAAATGAGAGAAAACATGTGATCCATGTCTTTGTGAGACTAGCTTCTTTCACTTAACATGATTAGCTCCAGTTGTATTCATTTTCCCTGAAAATGGCATAATTTCCTTCTAATTCATGACTGAGGAAATCTCTATTGTGTCTATATCTCATATTTTATTGGGCCAAGTGGCATCTATTCAACAAATACTGAGTGTTGCCTGACTCTTTTCACACAGAGGTTACCAGAGAGAATAAAGTAGTGCTTTCATCTTGCCACTGTGCTAGCTGCGGACACAGTAAATAAGGTTCAGGAAGTGCAGCACATTATCAATGTAATGAAGCAAAGTAAGAAGTAGATGAGGACGGGTTTATTTGAAAGAATAAAAGCTCTTTTATAAGCCACGAAACCCCAGTCATTACTTGAAGATTATCATTACGTTTTTATGTCTCCAAATGCATGCTATAAGCAAATTTTTTGTTGTTATTAAAAAAGAATTTTGAAATAATTTAATTTGCCTTCTACCTATTCAGAGGAATCTGATTTCAACATCCTATTAAGTGATGGCAGACTAGTCACCCTTTCCTAATAACCTTTTCAGTTTTGAAGTTCTCAGTAAGAAAATTCACAGTCTCAGAAAACATTTATTGAGCTTCTACTATGTATCAGACATGGGACTGAGGTGTTAAGAGGCAAGCAATGAATGAACAAGATGTACAATACTCTCAGCATCTGCTCATTTTAATAGAACTTTGCCATTTGTGAAGAGTTGACACACACATGATTTTATGCTCTCATTATCCTACAAGGCAAGGCAGGACATGCAAAATCAGGAGGTTGAGGTTTATGATCTTCATTAGTGCTCTTCTCCAAATAGTTCTAGTGTTCTGCTCTCTGAAGACAACTCTTTTTTTCCCCCTCCCCCTTCCCCCCTGAAGACAACTCTTTTAAGTAGTCGTACCCATGTGCCAAACCTTGGTCACTGAAACCTGCAGAGGAACAGTCATGTGACTTGGTCCCTTCCCCTTTCCACTCGAGCCCTGGTCATGGTACGAAAGAACCTATCACCAGCCCACTGAGTAACCGTAGCGATCACAGAGCCTGATACTACACATTGGGTATGTAGTGTGGGTTGGAAACTAAGCCTTTGCCAGAGAAGCTACTGACATTATATATTGTTGGGACCCTCCCAGATCCCACTCCCAATGAATGGAAGAGTCCACTGGATTGCCTTTCCTCAGTGAGCTTTCCTGTCTTGCAGGGTAGAGAGTCCATGCCATTGCTTAACAGGTGTTGGCTGGGAAGCTCTCTCTTGAACACTGAAATAAAGCCTGTTTTCCTATCCTTTCCCCTAACCCCCACTCTTCCCTCTGGAATGCAGGGAGAAGCGAGCCCCTCCTCTCCATGCCTGCGCCTCACATAATCTGACAGCTGCCACGTCTCCCCTCAGAGTTCTCTTCCCAGGTGAAATGTGACTGATACCCTCAAATGAATTCTTGCATGACATGGTTCCCAGATGCCTCATTATTCTGGTTCTGAGTCTCCTGATTTACCAATGGAACTCATAAATGGGGATATCACTGCCTTCAGATCACAGCTAATATAATGACACCATACTGTTTTTATACACAGGAACTAAAATTAAACATATGTACATATGTATTATATTTAGTAATTTCTTAAGATAAATCAATCATAAGCTTCTGCTTAAAAACCCTTCAATACGTCTTCATTGTGATTAGGATGAAGAACCTGCCTACTTTCCCTCAGATCTGTTCCCTCCCCTGCTCCACTATCACAAAGAGCATGGCTCCTGAAAGAATACATTCTTAGATTCCTAGATCAGCTGGATTCTACTTAAGTTTGGCTCACCAAAGGCACTGCTGCTAGATTGAGAGTTTACAAATCCCCTCCCACTCTACCTCCCTAGGTCTCTGGTAGTAGGTGCATTTCCTGTTTCCTCCATGGCTCCAGCCCCCCCTTACACAGCCACAGCTATCTGATAGTTTGGCCCCTGCAAGATTAATCTAGCTGTGGGCTCTGGTGACTCTACTTACCCGGTGGCTTTCTACTGATACTGATCTCTGAGTTGTTTCATTGTCTCTTGAGTAGTGACTCAATTCCTCCACTATGCTTTAAACCCCCCCCACACACACATGTTAAATCTTTTCTTAAAATACCTTGAGAGGTTTCTGTTTTCCTGATTCTAATAGCCATAGTGCATTCAAATCTCTAATTGCAGTGAAGATCTTTCAGTTCTTGGAAAAAGCCATAGTCTCTTTTGCACACTAATATAGTGTTCTCTCTTTCTCCTAAACACAACTGTCATCTTTTCATCCTTCAGTTCTGAGTGTAGGCATCTCTCTTCTTGGCTTCCTTATGACATAATGCTCACCTTTATCAGGATATTTATTTGCCATTGGCGATTTCTCTTTGTAATACTGAATTCATGGCAGGCAAAGATTATGGCTGCTGAACCTTGTTTAATGTTGTAGCCTCTGTACTTAACCTGGTACCTGGTTCACAGAAGGTGCTCAGCAAATAATTGAAGAACAAATTAATGAAATATACATGGAAAATATGGCTATGAGCCAAGCATTATGTATTTTGAGAAGTAGATAAGCACCTTAGTGCTACCAATAATGTTTAGGAAGGCTATACACATTGTCTGATGCCTATAATCCTAGCTACCCAGGAGGCAGAGATTGGATTGGTTGTAGTTTGAGATAATCCCTGGAAAAATATTTGTGACACCCTGTCTTGACTAGTAAAGTTGGACGTGGTAGCATGCATTTGTCATCCTAGCTACATGGAAAATCTAAGGATCTAGGCCAGTCTAGGCCTAAATGTAAGGTCTTATTTGAAAAAGGACTAAAGCCAAAAGATCTAGAGGCCTGGCTCATGTGATAGAGTGCCAGGCCATGAGTTCAAACATCAATACCTCCAGAAAATTTAAAAATAAGAAAAATTATGTTTGGAGTTCTGTGATAAGGGATGATAAGTGATAAGGAATGTTTTGATGAGGACTTACAATATGCCTTTAATGTGTCCAGTGACCACTGTAACTGATTTACATTCTGTGAGGCCAGAAATTTCCGGTGGTTTTCTTACTCCCACAAAAGGCAGAATGTTTGAGTAAGAAATTGTCATTTTCTAGTTGCTAGTGGCTCATATCTATAAGTCTAGCTCTATCTGTAATTCAGAATATGGAGATCTGAGGATCATGGTTTGAAAGCAGTCCAGGCAGACAAATCTGAGAAACTCATCTCCAATTGCCATAAGTAGAGCTGTGGCTCACTTGGTAGAGCTCTAGCCTTGAGCAAAATCATGAAGGGACAGAGCTCAGGTCATAAATCTAAGCTCCAGTACTGGCATAAAAAAAAAGGTAGCTGGACGCTGGTGGCTCATGCCTGTAATCCTAGCTACTCAGGAGGCTGAGATCTGAGGCTCATAGTTCAAAGCCAGCCTGGGCAAGGAAAGTCTATGAGAATCTTATCTCCAATTAACCACCAGAAAACCAGAAGTGGCACTGTGGCTCAAGTGGTAGAGCGTTTGCCTTGAGCTGAAGAGCTCAGGGACAGCACCCAAGCCCAGAGTTCAAGCCCCACAGCCGGGGCTGCGGGGGCGGGGGGGGCGGTAAAGTAGTTACCAAATTGTTACAAGATAATCATAATTTTGGCAATGGCTCAAGATTCTCTAAAAGTAAGTGGATGGGTCTGGTTGTTGGCCTGGCCCTCTCAAGCACTAAGACAGTTCCTGGAGGTTTGCCTGGTTTTTCTGTCCAGTTTTTCTGACCCTTGGGCCCTGTCCTGGATGTCAGGACTGTCTTCCTGCCAGAGGACGGAAAACAGCAGTTCCTGAGGGGGCTCTGTCCTGTGTGATGGTGCCACTGCCATCCATGAAGCACACAGACTTTCTGTTTTGATCGTTCAGTGGATTCCTAGGGACTCCTAGGTGACCAATGGCTTGGAAGGTTGATGACCTCTCCCTGCACCCTTGTGCCTGACAAGGAACTGAGGATGGGGGAAGCTATTCTTTCTCCTATGCCATGCGGCTTGGCTCTGTTCTATAAATATTCTTTCTGATTTCCGTCGGGAGGCCTCTCTGCCCATGCTGATCCCTTACTGATGCTTCCAGGATCGGATCATACAGTGCCAGGTGGGGAAATATGGGTCTGTTAAAGCTGGGTAAAGTTGGGCTCAGGATCTGTGAAAGTTTTTATCCATCTCTGGGGATGCCCAGTGTACAGCAGAAATTGTGACTTGATTATGTGTCATACAGAGCTGAGGAGCTTTATGTACAATAAATGTGCCTTAATAGTGTCATCACAAGTGGCCCAGAGACTTGAAAAATCATAAGAGGAAATTGCTCACGCCTCATACCTGGTGGTCTTCATGAGATTGCCAGTGTATCTGGGCAGATTTTACAGCCTCTCTTTGTGGGGTCCCCCTCAAATTGGCCAGTTTGTTAGTATTAGCATAAATGAATGTAAATAATGAGGCGTTATAGCAATCCCAGAGAACCAGTGAATGTGGGGTTTTCTTCTAAGTAGTGGATGCCGATAATGTGAAGAATTGATTCTCTCCCTTGACAGATCAAATAATATCCAGAAATTTTGTTGAAGCAGTCTTGACTTGTAACAGACACACTAGCTCAGTCCTTGTTGGAAGAGTTCTGTGACACATCGTTTTGTATTCTATGTAAGTATACCCTTTAAATACTGTCGGAGGAGGATGCCATCACCATAATGTCCTGTCTGTGTTTCCTAGAGGAAATTGGATATGGTGAAGATCTTGCCTGCAAAGACTGACTGTGATGGCAGGGTGATTGAAATACTCGTGGGGAGAAGTGAAGACGTGTTGTGTCTAGCCAGGTGCAGTGGGCTCATGTCTATCATCCTAGTTACTGAGAGACTGAGATCCGAGAATCGTGGCTCAAAGCCATCCCAGGCATACTCTTATCTCCAATTAACCAGCAAAAAGCCAGAAGTGGAGGTATGGGTTCAAATGGTAGAGCACCAGCCTTGAGTGAGAACATGAGGCCCTGAGTTCAAACTTGCATGCACACACACACACACACACACACACACACACACACACACACAAAGGTGTATTGTATTCCTTCAGAAGTGAGGGCAAATAATGGCTGAAAAGCCATTAAAGCATGCTCTGTAAAGTATATATTAGTCAAAACTATCACAGTAAAATATTTCCCATTGTTACTATATGAAATAAGCAATATACTCATTACCTTGCTCATGTAACTGTAACCCCTCTGTACAGTATTGTTACAATTAAAAATGTACAATAAATTAAATTAAATAAAAAAAGAAATCAGCAATGTCAATGTTATTAGGTATGGGACTTTGTTAAAAGGACCATGACATTAAGATTTTGGTAAATCACTCTTAGGCATCATTTATTTCCATTAGACTTGTTCACTGGCCAAACTGGGCCTCTCAACAGGGAGATAGCGGGAGCAGTAACCTTTTAATTCACCAGGTCTTTTATAGTGATTCTTCATTCTTCTTGCCTATATTTTGGAATATATTGGACGCTAATTCTTTTAGCAAGGTGCAGGAGGGAGTGTGTGTGTGTGTGTGTGTGTGGAAAAGGCCTGTAGTCTTCCATTTGGAGAAACTATAGTTACAAAGACATAATTTGCTTCCAAAGTACTACTTACTGAACAGTGTATCTCTACCAAATATAGGATCCATTAGAGCATTGAGTGCTATGACTGTAATGAATTTAGGCAAGAGACTAGTTCTGATATTTAAGATGCTCTATGTTTTAACTTTTATTTTCCCAAAAGTATAGAGATAACTTGGTTGAGCTTTGTATTCATTAAAGCCATGAAGATTTGCCAATTATGAGAAGGCCAATAAGCCAACGGGAGGTACAGGGGCAATTGTCCCCAGGGAGATGCTGAGTCTCTAGGAGGCTTAATGTGGTTGCCCTTGCCTAGGTCAGACTATAGAATGACAGGTGGCAGAGCATGAGAATGAGGGGGCCTCGAGCCATCTTGCTGGATATCTGATAAACTCTGGTATTGGGATCTTTAGCTTTTCAGTATTCAACTGAAAAGAATCTGTAACTTTTCATGGGTGATGACCAAGGTTAAATGAGTGGGAAAACACAGATTTTAAATCCTCGCTATCAAGACCTTTTGATTAGGTTCTTTGAGGGAAGTTGATTGCCAGAAGATCCTCTAAGGAGTCCACTGACTCCTTTATGATTTTTATTCCTTGGATTATTTCATTGATAGGCAATCATTTCTTTGGGCTTCATATTGTTCTTTACAAGTATCTGATAACTCTAGGCCACTTAGTATTTCCTTACTAGCCATAGGTTGGCTAATAAGGGAAAGTAAGTTGAACTGATAATACACTTCTTAAAATATCTGTCTTCTATCAGCATCCAAATTTAAGGATAGTGAGGGTCTGTGTTCCATTGTGATGTTCAGGAATATGGCAATAAATTCCGTACCTGGCCCATTTTCCTCAGAAACCATTGTCCCATTCCCAAGGCTTTGCGACTAGTGAAGGCGTGAGTATGTACAGTGTTAAATATGAAGGCATGAGCACAAACAGTGGCAAATGTGAGTGGGCTACATTCTATACCATGAGCACCCCAGAGAAGAGAAGAAAGGCAAGGAAATGAGTTCTAGAATTCTGCAGAGGACCTGGACAATGGGCATATCCCTTAACTAAATGGGTTTCTAATAAATTAACAACTTTTAGATCACAGGCCTGCCAGGTGCCGTTGGCTCACTCCTGTGATACTAGCTACTCCAGAGTGTGAGCTCTGAGTATCACGTTTTAAAGTCAGCCTGGGCAGGAAAGTCTGTGAGACTCTTATCTCCAATAAACTACTCAAAAAAAAAATCTGGAAGTTTCTCTGTGGCTCAAGTGGTAGAATACTTGCCTTGAGCAAAAAAGTTCAAGGACATTGCCCAGCCCTAGAGTTCAAGCTCCAGGAGTAGGTGGCGGGGGCAGGGGGGGGGCGCGGGGATGGGGAGGGTGGATAAAGACCATGTACCTGCTAATTGGCACCTCTCAACAGATTTTCTTTTTTTTCTTTTCTTTTTTTGGGGGGGGTCCGGTCGTGGGGCCTGAACTCTGGGCCTGGGCGCTGTCCCTCAGCTCTTCAGCTCAAGGCTAGCGTTCTACCACTTGAGCCACAACACCACTTCCGGCTTTTTTTCTTTTTGCTTATGTGGTGCTAGGGAATCGAACCCAGGGCCTCAGGCATGCAAGGCAAGCACTCTACCACTGAGCCACCTTCCCAGCCCCATATTTTGAAGGTAAGCCTGAACTAGTTTTTTTTTCTAGTACACAAAAAGTAAAACAACCGACTTCATATTCATCTTCCTATTGGGTAAATTTTTTAAAGAAATTTTCAAACAGCAAGTCACATACTTTTGTTTCTATTCCTATTTCTTCTATGTGAATAAACTTGTTTGAATAGTCATGAGAAATATTTCAGGGAAGTTTTTGCCTGACTTATATTTTCAGTTTCTTTATGTATTGTCAGTCACTTTTGTCAACATCAAGAATTTTATGCACACACACATACACACACACATACACACACCATACAATATCCCATGTGGCTCAAAGCCTGAAGACCCTCAAATCTGGTGAGTTTGGACTGGCCATTTAGCAGCTGTTGGAGGGTGGCACACAGAGTCTTTGTGATCACTTTTCCAACTCTCCAATGCATTTGAAGTTTCCCTTTGCCTCTTTGGGATCTAGGCCTTGGGAGATCAGGATTGGGATCCACTTTTGTGACAAAGCAAAGCAACAACAGCAGAGACCATATAGACTCCATGGATTCCTGATAAGTCAGGTGCTCTTGAGCCTTGTTCTCAGCACACCATGAATTAGTTATCCTTATATACATGAGGGACCCTGGAGGGCCCAGACATCACATAGGGTTCCAGCCTTGTCTTGAGAGCACTAATAGACCAGGTGTCAACACCTTGTTGATACATACAAACAGGAGCAGGTGACATGAGGCCTTTCCTAAGTCTGGAGTCAGTTGACTCCAGCTTATGCTGGAATCAAGGCACATTAATCAATCTGAGACACAGGGATAGATCTAGGTTATGATATACAACCTCAAGTAACAGTCCCACGTAGGGACCATCCCTAAATACTAACTATTGGAGTTTCTAGCTTATGTCAGTTAAATCTACAGCAGAGTCTCTGACAAATGCAACATACACTAGCAGAGCCCAAAGTACACATTGGCCAGCATGCAGCAGAGCTGTTGGTAAGCCAAAAGCTAGAGAAGAGAACAAAGATTATGGTCACTGCAGAGAACGCCCCCCCTCACTTCCTCACCCCCCCACCCTGCTCCTGCTGCCTAAAATCTTATGGTTACCTACAAAGGACTACACCAACCTCTTACCCAAAGTTGGCGTGAATGACAAGAATGATAGAACCACAATATACTCAGGGAATATGAAGAATTGATTAATCGCTGATTAAAGCTTTCTGAAATTACTTGAATGAAACAAAGGGAAAAGGACTTTTCTTTTTTTTAATTGAGGTTGGGGGACAGTAGAGTAAGAATTCTTATATGTGGCTTAGGTTTGTGTGGCTCCAACTTCTTTGCTCCTGGGATAGACTACTTGGACTTGCTTATCAGCCTGCTCCACGTAGGGCAAGTGAAGAAAGACAAGTGGAGCCTGTCAACTACCAAAAAAAGGAGTCTGCTTCTTCAGTACGTTGCTAAAACATGCTTTACAAAATTCTAATTTTGGCGAGAAAGCTCAAATCATATCATTAGCTCTAAGAATTGTCAGGTGTTTCCCTGGAAGTGACAGTCTCTGCTTGTTTTTAACAAAGTATCTGCCAAATACATATGTCTGAACAGGTGGAGCTTGTTAGTGATTCTTTCTTTCTTTTTTTTTTTTATTGTGAAAATACTGTACAGAGGGGTTACAATTACATGGGCAAGGTAATGCGTACATTTCTTATCAAGCACTGTAGCCTCCTCCTTTGTTTCCCCTTCCCATCCCTTCCCATCCTCCCCCCCTCCTCCCCAAACCTCCCCACCCCCCCTGCACTAAAGTTGTAAAGTTCGTTTTCGACATAACGACTTGTACATCTCATTGTTGCAATGGGTCCACATGTATCCCCATTTAAATGATTTATTTTTCCCCTTTCCCTCCACAAATTATACCGACATCAAATACAATGAAAGCAGGGGTTATACTGTGGGGGAGGGGCATACAAAGCAACAAAGAAATCATCTTATAAATGTGTTAGGAACAATCGCATGAAAGAAAAAAAAACATTTGAATATATACCTTAGGGTTCATTTCCCTAACATCACCTTATCTGACCTTTTCTGCTTGACTCAGACGTACACTAGATATTGCAAATAAGGGAAACCATGGGATCTATGTTTCTTTGGGCCTGGCTTACTTCACTTAATATAATTTTTTCCAAGCCTTTCCATTTCCTAACAAATGGGGCAATGTCATTCTTTCTGATGGAGGCATAGAATTCCATTGTGTATATGTTAGTGATTCTTTCAAGTAAAGACGGTGTTCTCTGGACAACATAAATCTGTAAATCACAGCTCCACCCCACATAAATGTTTCCTCTCTACTTGGGTATGTGGCAGGTGTACTTTATGCTTAACTGCCCATTTCCTCACAGAGACCATTGGAAGATATTTACTTGAGCATGAAGACTTGATAACATTAGCAGGGTAGGATAACATATACCTAAAATCTCAGTTACTTGGGAAGCAGACATCTTGAGGATCAGCATGTGAGTCCAGGTCAGAGAGACACTTAGTGAGGCCTCATATCAACCAATAAAAATGAGTGTGGTGGTCTGTGTCTATAATAGGTGGTGGAACAGTGATCTAATTCTGGCTAGGGCTTGCACAAGGAGATCCTATCTGAGAAATAATAAAAGCCATAAAGAACTGAGCCATGGGTCAAGTGGTAGAGTACCTACCTAGTGAGTATAAGGCCTTCAGTTCAAACTTAAGTACTGCCCTCCCCGCAAAAGATTTTTTTTTTGTTGGTCATGGGACTTGAACTGTGGGCCTGGGTGCTGTCCCTCAGCTCTTCAGCTCAAGGTGAGGGCTCTTCCATTTGAGCCACAGCACCACTTCCAGTTTTCTGAGTGGTTTATTGGAGATAAGAGTCTCATGGACTTTTCCTGCCCAGGCTGGCTTTGAACTGTGATCCTCAGATCTCAGCCTCCTGAGTAGCTAGGATTATAGGCATGAGCTACCATCACTAGCCCCCAAAAGATTTTAAAGCATTAATCCTGTCTATTGGTTCCTTAAGGAAAATCCTAGAGAGATTACCATTCTCTTTTATTAAGAGTGAATATTGGTGATTATTAGATTACAGGGATTATTGATGGCGTTTGGTGGTGTGACCATCATTCATGCTGAGGTACTAGCAGATCTGTTAAAAAAAATAAGTTTAAAAAAAGCTGGTGGGGCGCTGGTGGTTCACACCTATAATCCTAGCTACTCAGGAAGCTGAGATCTGAGGATCTCAGTTCAGAGCCAGCCCGGGCAGGAAAGACCGAGAGAGTTTTATCTCCAATAAACCACCAGAAAACTGGAAGTGGCATTGTAACTCAAGTACAAGAGTGCTAGCCTTGAGCTTAAGAGCTGAGAGACAGCACCCAAGTCCAGAGTTCAAGCCCCATGACTGACCAAAAGAAAAAAAAAGGCTGGGCACTGGTGGCTCACACCTGTAATCCCAGCTAATCAGGAGGCTGAGATCTGAGGATTATGGTTGGTTTGAAGCCATTCCGGGCAGACAAGTCTCTGTAAGACTCTTATCTCCAATTAACCACTCAAAAACTGGAAGTGGTATCATGGCACAAAGTAGTAGAGCACTAGCCTTGAGCAAAAGAGCTCAGGGACACTGACCAGGCCCTGGGTTCAAGTCCTACAACTGACAAAAATAAAATAAAATAAAAAGTAAAAATGTCCATTTAGTGAAAAGAGCAAATAATGTCCTAGTATTGTTATAAAAGTAGTTTTAGAATTGTTTTCTATCTGATGGTATCTCAGAACTCCCTATTTCTAGATATATGCATTACATACTTTGAAAGATGTTGGAAAACATCACAGGCAAGAGGCAAGGAAGTGTAGTCCCCAGCTCTGAGGTCGTGGTACAGGGTTACTACGATGAGACTAAGTGGTGGTGAGAAATTAAGAACAATCTTTCGGAAAATGAGGGAGAGGGTGACACTGTTATAAAAGAAATACCTTCATTACCTAACTTATATAATTGCAACCCTCTGTACATCACCTTTACAATAACAAATTTTAAAGACCAATCTTTTAATCTTACCAATCTCAGCTTGTCTCTAACCAAACTCAGTTCCTTAATTTACATTATGTATGTCCCAGGCAGCAGAGCTGGGATACACTGCAATAAATAAACAAGAAATACTTACTGACAGATTCAGCAATAGGATATGTGCTGTGTACTGAAAGAATATGGTAAACCCCCAGTGTGTTCTGAAAAGGCTTTCCTAAGGATATGATATTTGGTCTGAGTTTCTAAGGACAGAGAAAGAAGACAGGTCATGACGGGAAGGTCACAAAGGAGACCTGAGACCTGTTGACATTTGTTTCAAACCAGTTTTAACTCTGGACTCTGTGATTCTCTTACCAATCTTTTAGCTGTTGCAGATCAAAGACAAGCTAAGGCTTGTGACTCATTCGTGAGTCTCTTCTTTAGCCAAACGTTTATTAAAAATTATATCAAGTACCTATTAGCTGAATCTTATTGGGAATGATGAGAGAGGCTCAAAAGTCTGAGCTGGAGAAGATAGGTTGTCCCAAGGAATCAGATACTCATGAAAAATCATAGCTGACCCATAAAGCACCAGATGTATAGTTTGGGGAAGATACAAAGACTTGATTTGGGGGGTCCATGTTGATATGACAAAGGACTCTATAAATTTCATGTCTTACAAATCTATAATCTCATATGTAAAATTCGAGGTGATATGAAGCACTTGGGCCCTAAGATTAAAGGAGGGACTCACAGCTTCCTATCTGTCTCTCTTCCTCTTTCCTTCCCCCTTCCTACCTTCCTATAACTAGATCATGCAGATTAATGTTCTTTTTTGATTTTGTCTCTGGTTGGTGAGCATTCATCACTACCTATCTGCCACATTTGTGGCCTCCTACCCTGGACCCCTGGGTCATTGCTACAATCTAGGATAGATGGCCACTTACCTTGGTGTCTGTAATTCCCACCCACTCTTGGCACAGATGTAGAGGAAGTTCCTAAAACCTCCTTGATAAAGACTTCCATACGATCCCCATTGTCATGTAGACACTTAGAACAGACAGTTTTGTACAGAATAACTTAATCTCCCTGAGTTCTCCAGTCAGGATGAGGGATCTTTGAGGGAAAAAAATCACTTTTTTTCTGTGAGTATCCTTTGATTCTTCCTATGGCAGGATTCCAGGAATCCTGCTCCTTCTCAATGATGATGACAATGACACTGAAGCAAAGTACACTTCACTGACCTCATGCTCCTATCACATGGCCATTGTGATGTCATAGACCTTTTGGAACCTCATATCCTGTTATGACCTCATAAAGTTTTACATGTGACATGCATCTTGACATCACAAACCCATTGTGACATCACATTGCCATTGTAACATCACTAACCTATTGTGACATCACAAACCTCCTGCGACGTCATAACATTGTGTTATCGCATTGCAGCTGTGACAGTTTCGAATGTGACGATGAATTGTGATATTAGAAACTTACTTTGACATCCTTACTTTTGTGCCATCACATTGTCATGTGACATCACAAGCCTATTATGATGCCATACATTTTGTGACATCCCATTGCAATTGTGACATGTGAACTCATATACAGACTGTCAGTTCATGATCCTTGAGATCTGACATGGCGTTGTGACATCACAAACCCATTGTGACATCAAGACCTTTCGAACATTCATTGCCATTGTGACATCACTAATGTGACATCACAAAACTATTAAGAATTTATAATGTATGTGATATCATATTTCCATTATGATGTCACTGTCTCATGTGACACCATACACCTATTATGACCTCATAGTTTGTGCTATCACATGGGACATAGTGACACCACAGTCTCTTTGTGAACTCATAGCCTCACTATCACTTATGACAAGTGAGCTCTGACATGACATTGTGACACCACAAACCCATTGTGACCTCATCACCATTGTGACATCACAGTGTCACCATTGCATTCCTGAGCCATTGTGATCTCATAACCCTATGATGACATCATAACATTGTGTCATCACATTGTCATGGTGGCATCAGAGAGCCATTGTGACCTCATATCCTGTTTGTGACCTCATAAAATTTCAGATGTGACATGAATTGTGATACCAGAAAATGCTTGTGACATCCTCCCCATTGTGACATCACATTGTCCTCATGATATCACCATCCCATTGTGATGTCACAAGCCTATGATGGCCTCATAACAGTTGGAACGTCACATGGACATGGTGGTATCATAGTCCCTTTTGTGAACACATGCCTCATTGTGACCTCATGACAATTGAGATCTAACATGTCATTGTGACATCACAAGCCCATTGTGATTTCACATTGTCATCATGACATTGCTGTCTCAATGTGATATCACAAACCTATTATGACATCATAATATTGTGACATCACATTACCATTGTGACATTATAGACCTTATGTGACCTCTTATCCTGCTTGTGACCTCATAAAGTTTCAGATGTGACATGAATTTTCATACCAGTCAACCATTGTGATATTATGAATTGTATCATTCTATCCTCGGGCATCTACTTGGCTCCTCCCTTTCTTTGCCTTAAGACACTTATGACTTCTGCATCTAGAAAGCCTAAGACTGTAAACCATTTTATTTCTTGTGGATCTTTCTTCTTTTTTCCCAACAGCGTTCTTTAAAGTCCCTAGGGCAAGTGCAACCAGTTTTGTAGGCACTTACATGGTAGTTCCTTCTTCATGGGGCACAATTGCTCCCTGTGGAATGAAATTCTTCCCTCTGGCTGACCTCACTACTGTAGATCTTGGAAGAGCTTTGATACTGCCTTGTCTAGATATGGAAAAAGAGTCCTGGGCCTCTTCCTTTAGTTCCTCTCTTTCTTTCAAGGCTTTAAAGTGATAACTAACTTTAAGTCACAATGCCCAGAGGTAGAAACAACCCAGTTGATTAAACTAAATGTAAAAGCTATTAGTTAGTCCAGACTGAGGTTTTTGCTATAGCTTTTTACAAAGAGGAACATACAGGAATGAAGTCATAGCCATATAGTAATCACATGTTCTCAGCACAGATGTAGGAGTAGGAACCATAGAGCATCTCCATACGTAGCTTTAGAGAGAGAATGCACTGTCTTAAAGTTTCCTTTTAGCCCTTAGGAGGGAAGGTGGGTCTATACTAAATACTCACAGAAGAGGGCAGAATGCTGTCCTGGTAGATCAAGATAGCATGAGGCCAAGAAGAATAGGCAAGACTGAACTGGCCAGGCACAATGGAATAGAACAGGATTGGCTGGAACAGGGCTTAGCTGGGCAAAGCTGAGTTAGGCAGATACAAGGCATGTCTACATTGTCCTGGGCAGAGCTTGGCTGGCCTGGGTAGGCCAAGGCAGAACTTGTTAGTGCTCCTAGGGTTGGATAGAATAGGCAGAGGAAAATGGGGCTGGGTGAGACTGGACAGGGCTGGGCAGGCCTAGGCAGGGAACAAAGCATAGCAGGATAGAATCTTGGAAGAAGTTGCTAAAGGAAAGAGAATGTCCCCTGTTCCTGGCAATCCTGGGAAATTTCAAGCCAAGAACTCATCCTTTGGGAGTCTCAGAAGACTGGTTTCATGGTGAATTGGGATTCCTGGCAAGGAAAGCACTTGAGGATACTGTAGAAGCAGACTGATTGCCTTAGACTGGACAAACTAGATAGAATCATTGATGAGCACCATCTGAGAGACGACGTCTTCTGTCCAAGAGGACTTTCTTTCCTGGAAAACTTCATCCTTCAAGACACAATGCCAGTGGTGTTTTCTCTGTGTCACCTTCCTGGTGCTCAGCTCTACAGCCTGACCCACCACCCACACTCACCTAGGATGACCAGCAATGGATAGCTGTGTCATTGATTGACATTCTACTCCTGTCTGTTCTGCATGCTCACCAGGAGTGAGATGTTATTTTAATGGTCTCTGCTTTGGTGCATGTTATATATCATGTTTAACACGTTTCACAATGAACACAGAGAGAACAAAATGCAAATAACTTCAGGAAGGCTTTTTGGAAACCGAGGCTCTTGAGAGGATAAATGGTTCACCTAAGAGCCACTCAGAGAGTAAGGGGGAAAAAATCTAAGTAAATTTTCTGACTCTTGGTCTGGTGTTATCCCCTGGGAGACTTTCTAAAAACACGTGACTTCCTATCTCTGACTCTCTGGGTTAATAGCTCTGAAACAGATTCTCCAAATTCAGGTCAGCAACTTCCAGGATCTAGGGATTTGTAGAAACTTCTCTGGAATGTCACCAAGCAGTCTGACTTCATGATTCCATTTCTTTCTCAATCCCGTGGTGTGCCCACGGGCTTCCTCTCCTCTAGGAATGAGGGGAGTGAGCATTATAAATCTACACTCAGGCCTGCCCAGTAGGAAGAGTGTAGGCAGGAGTGAGGCAGACCTAGATTCAGTTCTTTCGTTGCTAACTTGGCCACTGGGTTTCAGCTTTCTGAGACACAAGTATTTACTTTGTAGGACTGCCCTGCAAAGCATACATCAGGAGTGCCGTGCCTAGCGCAGAGCAGGCCCTCAGTCAACACCTCTTCTGCCTTCCACACCTCATTTACTCATATGGGGAGGCAGCTAGAACACCAGGGTGGTAGGACTGCAGACTCTGAGCTCAGCCCCTAGACCTGGGGTCAGCTTTGCTCCATTTGTAGGTTGAGTTGACTTCCAAGGGTGAGCCTCAGTTTCCCTATTGTTCCCATACCCCACAACCACTGTGAAATAAAATGAACTAGTACAAGCTTAGGAGTTAGTAGCTCAGGGTTTAGTGCCAATCAAGACCAGCTCCACCATAAAATTTTAGACAGTTGACAAGGAGAGTATTCCCCAGGCTGGGGCTGCTCCCTGCTGCTGGCTGTCCACTTTGCCTTGGAGTATAACCCACATGGCTGGCTTCTTCTGGGAGCCATTGTGAAAATGAAGGAGCCTTAGATAGCTGTATCTCCCATCCTGGGTGTGAGACAGTCTCAGATCTGCAAAGAAGCCTGTCTGAAAACTGGATGTGCAAGCCAGAGTTTCAACAGGCACAAGGGCTCCTCTCTCCACCCCTCTCCAGTACAGCTACCTACCCTCCTGAGCCTTTCTGCCACCCTTTTGGATCTAGAATGGCCCCAGCTTGGCAGATACCATTAGCACTGCAAATTTCAAAATCCCAGACCCACCTAATCCCTGTGTTTGAAGCTTTAACCAAATAATCAGTTAATGAGCTGGGACAGTCCAATGGGCTCAGTCCTAAGAGTGTCAGGAGGGAGAGGAGCAGGTCCTGGGACCTGAGCCTGAGAAGCAGCTGCTTGCTTGGGTCAGCATGCTCCAAATCCTGCTGTCCACCTGGCTTGCTTTTGAGTCTGGTGGATTAGCAGGCTCCCTGTGGTGAGCACACAGTTTGACTCACCCCAATCTTAGGGCTGTATTGCAATATTCTCCAATCACTGCTGGCCCTTTGTGGAAGCAGGCCATAAGATGGGAACAGGGGAGAAAGGGTGCACCATGTCTGGGGGACTTAAGGGACACAATGGAATGAAAGCATCAACTTGGAAACCACTTGGACATGTTCTGTGAATTACGTTGCATTTCCCAGGGTGCCTGTAGCAGGAACATGGGCATTCCCAGTTTATGGACAGAACCTGAGGCCTAGACAGTAGGGCAAAGCTTCCGAGGTTGCTGAGTGAGTCAGGCAAGGCCAACATCAGAACCAGAATGTAAGTCTTCCCACCGCAGTCAGGGGAAATAAATACCAGGCAGCTCTAGCAGCATCCTCAGAGCCCTCTTGCTCTGGATCAGGACCCCAGACAAAGCTAGGCCCAGATGTCAGCAGCTGTGAATCAGTGCTGGGCAGAATGGACAGGGATATGGGAGAAGCTCTGCATCCCCTATGGCGGCACCGGTACTCAGTTGTTTCCAGTGTAAGGGCTCTTCCTGACATGTCCTGGTATCTTGTTTGTTTTAAAATCTGGAAGTGGGGGCTGGGAAGGTGGCTCAGTGGTAGAGTGCTTGCCTTGCATGCATGAGGCCCTGGGTTCGATTCCTCAGTACCACATAAGCAAAAAGAAAACAGCTGGAAGTGGCGCTGTGGCTCAAGTGGTAGAGCGCTAGCCTTGAGCTGAAGAGCTGAGGGACAGCGCCCAGGCCCAGAGTTCAGGCCCCACGACTGGACCCAAAAAATAAATAAATAAATAAAATCTGGAAGTGTCCAACCTGGTTTTAAGGTGAAAATTAGATTATATATAACATATAATTCCTAAATTTCCCCCAGTTTCATATTTTAAGCAGCTCATGATATTGATAGTTTATTTTTATATGTATATGTGCATACATGTATGTATGTATATATGTATGAATGTATGTATTTAGTTAGTAGTAAGGCTTGAAACTTATAGCTTGGATGCTGTCCTTGAGCTTTATTGTTCAAAGCTAGCGCTCTACCATTTGAGCCAGAGCTCAATAAGAGTCTCATGGACTTTCCTGCCCAGGCTGGCTTCAAATTGCAACCCTTAGATCTGAGCCTCCTGAGTAGCTAAGATTACAGGCATCAGCCCCTGACACCTGGCGATGTTGCTAGTTTTAATACCATTTTCTCTATTCCCAAGAATTCAAGTAGGGTATTTATCTATTTGACACTGTGCATTAAAGTAAAAACAATTTAATTTGGATGTGCTGATGTAATATGCACACAGATAGATACCACTTAAAAATCATGTCCTAAAAATGTCAGGCTTACCTTGAACAAGTTTTAGGGTGGAGAGATTTCAAAGCAGAGGCAATAAATGCATCATATGGAAAGTTATAAAATAAAGAAGCCCTACTCAATTACAAGTACAGGTTTAGACTCCAATAAAGCAGAATAATTATAGGCAAATGAATAATTATTTTAAACACAGTTATAATTGGTATTACATTTTGGCTCACTCAAAATATTGGAAAGCAGGAACTTTATACAACAATGACATTTTGTCATTACTCCCCAGTATTCCTGATAGAATGTTCTTTGAAGAAGAAAGATCTTTGCTAAGATGGCATGGGAAGACCTAAGGGAATAAACCAATGTCTTTAACCCTTCCTTATCTGGGGCAGGAGCTGAAGCCTGCATGATTTAAGTGATCCCCAAGGTCATGCTGTTATAATAGGTACTTAGATATTGCTTTTGCTAAAAAGCACCAACTCTTTACTTCGGCCTACAAGTTGGCTAAAAGGATAAAATCTTGGCATCCCTGTTTCTATTTTTTAAAAATCTGTCTTCACTCCGAGCTCTTCTCTCAGCAATCAACTTGCACCCCCTTTAGAATCCAGGAAGGACAGGATTGATCAAGAAAATCTTTACGATGGGGGTTGAAACTACCCCCAAGGGAAGGTTTAGCAGAGCCTCCCAAGTTAGACCACCTCCAACCAGGACAATTACCTATAATGGGTTGTAAGGAAGAGTGGGAGTTAATTATCTCAGAGGAGCCAGATTACTCCCCTGGAGGATGGCGGAGGTAACAATTTCTCTAGAACCCCTTCTGAGCCAGGACTAAGGTAATGATCTACCAGGTAACACTGTAGCTGGGGCCGTATTTCTTCTTCTTACCTCTTGCACTCACTCTTTCTCTATTTAAATCTAAAGCTCATGAAGATGAGCTGAAGAGCTTTCTTTCCCTGGAGTGAGTGCCCATGTGGTGAATCTCTCATCTGTGACTTTCATCATCACTCATCTTTTTATTCATTCTATAGGGGGCCAGTGGTCACACCTGACTCCAGGAGCCCTTGTCATTGGGCCTGTGGCCTAGAAATATGGCTTCACTGTGGATCAAAGACAGAGAGGCTGTATCCTAAGTGCCACAATACCCATTGGTCTCTAAAGTTTAGATGCTTCTTTTTGTGTGTGAAGAATGTTGTCTGGTGCTATAATCTCCTTTCTAAACTTCATTTATGGAACCTAAATATGTTGTTTTCTTTCCCAGAATTGGTTTTCAGATTTTAATGCAAGGAGTCCTGAGAATGTGACTTGGTCCCTTCATGTCAATGTTACTACATTTACTAATGGTGGTAGGCGGCTCAGCAGAGTGCTGCAGCCTCCTCTCCTCCCCAACCTCCCCCACTCCTTTTCTAGAATCGTCTCTATGGACATAGGGTCTAGATTTCCTCTACAGTCAAAAAGAGAGTATGGAGACCAGCAATGAGAGGAAACATCCCCTCTTGGTAGCCAGATCTAAGGCTGGGGGCAGGGGAGGTTCATGGCTGGACAGCACAGGGCAGGGGCAACTGTTGTTTCAAAGGGAGACAGAGGGGAAGGCTGAGGCCAGAAAAAATTGGGCCCCTGAAGGTGCTCTGTTCCCGCCCCAGGTATGAAATCTGGAAGAGCCTGTGAACACCTGCATCGCCCAGCTGCTCTGGGAGGTTTTGTTTGGCTCAGGGAATCTGGAGCAGCAGCCAAAGGGTGACTCCAAAAGGAACAGGCTGCTTTCTGAAAACAGGGCATTTAGCATCTTTAAAAGCAGTATGCCCCAGCTTTGAAAGGGAGGAGTATTGCAGAGCTATTCTGTACTGCATGAAGGGTTCAGAGCTATGTTTCCATCAAGCAGTCCGCAACTCCATCTTTAATAAGGGACTCAATCATTTCATCTTAGAATCTCAAAGCACCTTTCCTGGCATTAAGGGTGCTAATAAGAGGAGAGAACAGAGACTGCGGGATGAGATAGTGGGGGAATGGTGAGCTGTGAATAAATCATGGGGCTGGAGGAGACCTTGAAATGCTGCTGGAAATTTGATGGGTTCTCTTCCTCTTCCCCCCTCATGGAACTTGAGAAAGGAGCGTGTATGCTTTAGAATCTAACTTTAATCGCCAATGAAATAATCCTAAAGCAGGGGTTAGTAGGTTAATAAGAAAGCTGCAGAGGAAGTACATCTCATATCTTTAATAGTTCCTACTCCACAAGAATATGTAATACTGTGCTTCATTGTGTACCCCTAAGCTGTGAGGACAGAAACAGACTATGAAATATATAACACTCAAGAGCCCAAGTTCGGTGTTAGTTATATCATGAAAAGAAGTGGTGATGGTAACTTAGTATTGTGTGTGAATGCGTGTGTGTGCACACTTGCACGTGCATGTGCATTCTTGAACTTAGCCTTACATTATCGCTGGCTTTTTCACTCAAGGTTGGCACTCTACCAGTTGAGTAATACCTTCATTACAGGCTTTATACTGGGTAATTGGATATAAGAGTCTTGAATTTGTCTGCCTGGGCTGGCTTTGAACCGTGATCCTCAGATCTCAGTCTCCTGAGTAGTTAGGATAGCATCCATTAGCCATATGTGCCTGGCTAAGTGTGGGTTCACTTCATGTCTCATCTCATCCTTCATTCAGGGTGCCGTGACCGTGACGGTCACATTCTTTCTTTCTTTTTTTTTTTTTTGTCAGTCATGGGGCTTGAACTCTGGGCCTGGGCACTATCCCTCAGCTCTTCAGCTCAAGGCTCTACCACTTGAGCCACAGTGCTACTTCTAGCTTTCTGGTGGTTAATTGGAGATAAGAGTCTCACAGACTTTCTTGCCTAGGCTGGCTTTGAACCATGATCCTTAGATCTCAGCATCCTGAGTAGCTAGGATTATAGGTATGAGCCACCAGCACCTGGCAACAGTCACATCCTTATCTCACCTTATCAAACACTGATGTTAGGTAAAAGGTCAAAATTATTAGAATTTTGAATGTAGTTAAGATATTAAAAACAATGACAAAGTATATTAGAATAAACCTAGCAATAAATATCTGAACCCCCAAGGGAGATCTCAAACAGTGAAATTCCTTAGAAAGCCAAAAATCAATGTGCAGCAAAATAGAACACCAGGAAAGGGTACTAGACAGGAGTGGGATGAGGTTAAGGGGAAAGGGGTAGGTAGACAAATGAAGAGAAGAAAGGGAAATACAGATAAGAATCCAATGTGCAATCTACAAAATTAAGAAGAGTAGTCCAAGCTAGGCATCGGTGGCTCACGCCTGTAATCCTAGCTACTCAGGAGCTGAGATCTGAGGATGTCAGTTCAAAGCCAGCCCAGGCAGGAAACTCCATGAGACCCTTACCTCCAAAATAATCAGTCAGAAAACCGGAAGTGGCACTGTAGCTCAAGTGGTAGAGCCCTAGCCTTGAGCTTGAGAGCTGAGGGACAATACCCAGGCCAGAGTTCAAGTCCCATGACTGACAAAAAATAAAAAAATAGGGGCTGGGAAGGTGGCTCAGTGGTCAAAGCGCTTGCCTTGCATGCCTGAGGCCCTGGGTTCGATTCCTCAGCACCGCATAAGCAAAAACAAAAAAGCCGGAAGTGGCGCTGTGGCTCAAGTGGTAGAGCGCTAGCCTTCAGCTGAAGAGCTGAGGGACAGTGCCCAAGCCCAGAGTTCAGGCCCCATGACCGGACCCAAAAAAATAAAAAATAAAAAAAAATAAAAAAATGAAGAAGAGTGACAGAGGCGTGGGGAAGGATGGGTGAAATGTTGAAAGGGTGACATTCATCAGGATATATTCTATCTCCAGGAAATGGAAACAAGAGGTTTTTGTTTGTTGTTTTTGTTTTCTTTTTGTCTTGTTTGTTTGTTTATCTGTCTTTGGGAGGCTAAGGGGGAGTACAGAAATGGAGGGTCAAAGGGTGAACAAATACAGCAGTGGTACTCACTACACACTATGTTGAAAATGAACTATACAACTTGTGAATGGGGACTGGAGGGAAAACTGGGAGAAAAAGAGGGAAGAAGACCTTGTCCAAAAAGATATATACTCATTGCCTGACTTACATGACTATAACCCTTGTGTACATCACCTTTATAATAACCATAAAAAGAAAAAAAGAGAAGAAAAAAAGATGTACTCATAAACTGTTTCATCAAATGGCAAGTCCTTTGTACAACTACTTGAGGATAATAAAATAAATACATAAATACCTCCCACCCCAAAGAAATATGTGAATCCCATATGAAGAAATCCCTGGAACACTTCTAAGAGACACAGTAGAAGTAGACTATTTCAGTGTCATCATTATGCTGGCTCTGCTTAAGTTAATTCATCAACTTAATGCAATCCCAAGAAAATTGGTAATATGCTTTTTCTAATTTTTGAAGTTAGAAAAAATGATATAAAACATTCAAGTGGGAAACCAGCATGCAAGCAGAGACATGAAATAGTGAAAAGGAAGCTAGATGTAGTGAATGGCAAGTCCTAGGAGATATTACTATTCAGTGCAGACACATTTTCTTTTAATATTTTTTTTATCATCTTAAAATATTTGTACAGGGCTGGGAAGGTGGCTCAGTGGTAGAGTGCTTGCCTTGCATGCATGAGGCCCTGGATTTGATTCCTCAGCATCACATAAGCAGAAAAAGCCAGAAGTGGCGCTGTGGCTCAAGTGGTAGAGCTCTAGCCTTGAGCTGAAGAGCAGAGGGACAGCGCCCAGACCCAGATTTCAGGCCCCATGACCAACAAAAAAAATTTGTACAAAGGGGTCTCAATAACATGTCTGCTTATGAGTGTAATGTATATGATCAATGTTCCCATTCCATCATTCCCCATCTCTCCCAACTCCACCCATCTCCCCATTATATGGTTCCATTTTCACATATGTACATTGAATATCAGGACTGCGTGTTATGAGGATATATGATATGTATTTACGTACCTTTTCTCTCTCCTTTCATCTACCCTTGCTCCATGACAAAACATGTTCATCTTCTTAGTATTAAGCTGTCAACTAGTCATTCAAAGGAGTCACACCATTGGAATTCTACCTGTGTATACCATACTTTAGTTCATTTATTTAGGTCTGTCTGCATAGGACATTGTATATGTTTTCATAAATGTTTATGATTTAGATCTGATTTCCATATATGTCTCCCTGAGCCTGACTTACTTCCCTTAGCATCACTTTTTTGCTAGGTTCTAGGAGATATTAAGACACAAAATCTTTATGATTTAAATAATATAGGAATGGCATACAAATAGTCAAGCTAATTGCATCAAATAGAAAGTTCAGGAACTTCATAAATATAGGAATTTAGTATATGGCACAGTGCTTCATTACTTATTGCAATACCTATTTTTAGTAAGGAATAATGGAAGGCAATTAGATAATCATATAGCCAATAATAAAATCCAATTTGTACAACATACAGGTAGAAACTACAAATGCATCAGAGGCAGGGTAGAATCTCTGGCTACAGGCCTTAAGAATTTGGCATGTTCTCTTCCCTAAGAATTAGCATAAAACTGGGCAAATGTCATTTCAGGGATCTGGAATCAACCAGAAGCTGATTATTTTTTTTAAAAAAAGAGGAGCATGTATAATGAAAAGCTTCTAATGCTTTATCTAGGGAGGTACACCTGTTGCAAATCCCCACATCTCGAGTTACCTACAGATTCACTGGCAAGAATTATAATCTCATTATTACAGAATTGGCCAGAAAAAAATCAACAACAACAAAATAAAACAACTCCTCCCACCTCAAATTCCCAATAAAATCCTCAAAGTAGCAAACTCAGTAGCAAATGAACAGGGAAAATCCTACAACTCAGGTATAACTAAGGTTGTGGCCCCAGAGCAAAACGGTGCAAACAGAATCAATCAGACACTTCACAGGATGTCATAGAAGTAGTAGGTAAGCTTCTCACCCATCTCTGACTGATTGGGAAATAATAATACATGCTCAGGAGAGATCCAAGAAAGTCCAGTGCAAAGTGAAGGTCAAGGCAGATTTGAGAGCTGGCTCAACCTTGGGTGCTTATATGCAGACAAATCAAAAATAGAGGATGGAGCCTAAGGGATAAGGTATTGCGAAAAACTTTAACACAAATGATTGGTGTTGGGCTGGGAAGGTGGCTCAGTGGTAGAGTGCTTGCCTTGCATGCATGAGGCCCTGGGTTCGATTCCTCAGCACCACATAAGCAGAAATTTTTTTTTTAAAAAAGCTGGAAGTAGCGCTGTGGCTCAAGTGGTAGAGTGCTAGCCTTGAGCTGAAGAGCTGAGGGACAGCGCTCAGGCCCAGAGTTCAGGCCCCATGACCGGATCCAAATGATTGGTGTTCACTGAATTATGCAATCCTTAGGAAGTCAGATTTCACAAACAAAAAGTCATGCTCTTGAGAGTAAAATAAGTGAGCAGAAACACTGGGGGAAGAGAGCATCTGTGGTTTAGAGGAAGATGCCTTGCCCTCCAGAAATAAAAGATATAAAACAAAACAGACAAAAGCCCTCCAGAAAAAAAATCATTGGAATTAAGAGCTGAATAGTATATTACCTAAAAAGTCAAATTTCTAATAAAGATGAGACATTCATGCAAAGAGTAAAGCAGAGAGAAATCAACAGAAATGGATGCTGAGTGGGCCTAGAAGTGACTTTCTTAAACAAAGAGGCATTTCTTATGTTCAAAGAATTAAAGGAAACAATGTCCAAAGATTTAAAGGAAAACATGGTTTCAGTGACTGAACATATAGTAACTCTCATTATAGAAGAGGAACTTACAGAAAAACCCAAATGGGATTTTCAGAACTTAAAACTATAGTACATATTTTTTTAAGCCAGGTATTATAGTACATACCTATAATCTCAGCAATGGGCACCTGAAACAGGAGGATCTCAAGCTTAAGGCCAATTTGGGCTACCTAGTGAGAATCTGTTTTCAAAAAAGTAAAAGAAAAAAGAATAAATCTACCTATAAATTACTAACAATGGGGGTGAGCAGAATTTCTGACTACAGGCTTCAAGAAGTTGGCCTATTTCCTTTTCTTAAAGTAAGCATAAAATTGGACAAAAGTCATTTCAGGGACCTAGAAATAAACCAGAAGCTGATAAACCAACAATCAAAGAAATGGAGGAGCACTTATTCATAAAAAAAATTCTTAAAGCTTTGGGTAACCATATCAGAATGCCCACGGCAGATTCAAGATAGCAGAAAGAATCAATGAAATCCAATACTCCAGTATGTCCAAAATGCATAACAGAAATCTAATCATGAGGAAATATCCAGACAAACCTAAATTAAAAAATATTCTGCAGAATAACTACATTTAATTAATTTTCTGTAAGATAAGTGACCTATAATCTTAAAAAAAATTCAATGTTATGCGAGACAAAAACAAGAAGCTGTTTTAGATGAAAGAAAATTAAGGAAAACAAGTTAGGGCAATTCAGCATGTGATCCTGGACAAGAACCTTCTGGAAAAACAGAAAACAAAAACATTAGTAAGATTGGTAAAGTTAGGAAATAATTTATAGCTAGATAAAATCATATTAATGTTCAACTTTTTTGACTTGAACTTCACTATGATTTTGTAAAGAGCATACCTGTTTTAGAAAAGGTAAAAGGATGTGTGTGTGTGTGTGTGTGTGTGTGTGTGTATGTTATAGCATGTGTGTGCTGTGGAGTGTATGTGGTGCATATGTGTAATATTCTATAGTCTTTTTCTGGGTTGTGTGTGAACTTGGTATAAAATGTATATATTATGTTTTCTTTTTTTTTGTGAGAATACCATACAGAGGAGTTGCAATTACATGGGCAAGATAATGAGTATATTTCTTACCAAGCATTGTGTGTGTGGTGTGTCGTGATGTATGTTTGTATGTGTAGTATGTGTTTGGTATGTGTGTGTAATATCTATCTGGTATAATATGTGTTGTGTGGTATGTTGTCATTGCATGTATGCTATGGAGGGTGTGTGAATGTTATATGATGTATATGCTTATGTATATGACATGTGGTCATGTATCATATATGTATTATGTTGAGTGGTATGGGGTGAGTGGAATGTGGTATGTGTGTATGTGTGTGTGTGTGTGTGTGTGTGTGTGTGTATCCTACAATGTTCTGTGTAGGCCTTCTCTGTATTATGTATGAAGTAGAGTGCCCTTTAGTGAAAAATCAGACATATATCATACTTTTCATGGGTTCTGGATCTTAGATTTTAATAATCATTTGAAAATGCTTGGTTTTCTTTCTTCTTATTCTTTTCAGTCATGGGATTGAACTCAGGACCTGGGATGCTGTCCCTGAGCTTTTCAAGGCTGGCACTCTATCACTTTGAGCCACAGTGCTACTTCCTGTTTTCTGGTGGTTCATTGGAGAAGAGAGTGATGGAAATCTGCTTTGTTGCTCCCACGGCCCAATGACCTCCCTCCCCCAAGAACCCCTCCTGGTTCTCAGGAAAAATTTTCCCCTGACCTTATCTGAAAGCGCAGGACTGTTGGCATCAGGACACCCCTACCATAAAACCCCAAACAGGACCATTTCCACCACAAATCCCAAATAGTACAGTTTGTACCATAAATCCCCAACAGCACAGGACAAAGAAATTCCAAAGCACAGTCTTACTGTAGTTTTACTCTAGAATGTATAAACTCTTTAACCTCCCCCCCCCCAATCCCTGCACTTTGTTTCTCTGGCCCGGCTCCATGTCACATGGAATCCCTCAGCAGCTGTGACTAAAGCCTGTTCTAGATTGCTGAAGTTCCTGCCATCTTTCTCTCCTTTTGTCCTCTTGATCTTTCCTAACAACATGACTCAGTTTCCTAACAAAGAGTCCCTGAACTTTCCTGCCTAGGTTGGCTTTAAGGATCTCAGCCTCCTGAGTAATTAGGATTACAGGTATGAGCTTCTGAAGCCTGGCATGGTTTTCTTTAAAAATAAATAAGTAAATAACCCCTGCTTTCACTGTATTTGATGTTGGTGTAATTTGGGGAGGGGAAAGGAAAAAACAAATTGTTTAAATTGGGATACAGGTGGACCCACTGCAACAATGAGATGTACAAGTTATTATGTTGAAAACGAACTTTACAACTTTGGCGGGGAGGGGGTGAGTATAGTCATGGAGATGGGAGGGAAGGGATGGTAGGGGAAAAACAAAGGAGGAACCAACAATGCTGAATAAGAAATGCACTCATTACCTTGCTCATGTAAGTGTAACCCCTCTGTATGGTATTTTCACAATAAAAAAACTTATTAATAACTAACTAAATAAATAGGGCTGGGAAGGCGGCTCAGTGGTAGAGTGATTGCCTTGCATGCATGAGGCCCTGGATTCTATTCCTCAGCAGAAAAAGCCGGAAGTGGTGCTATGGCTCAAGTGGTAGAGCATTAGCCTTGAGCTAAAGAGCTGAGGGACAGAGTTCAGGCCCCATGACTGACAAACATAAATAAATAAACAAACAAATAACATAATTATAAACTAGTTTATATATTTGTATACTTACACAAATATGTATTTATAGTTATATAAAACCATATATAGTTTATCTGTTTATATATAACCATAAACTATAAATTTATAGTTATAGATGAACTATATGTATATAGTTTTTATAATGGACTCCTCCACCATTCATACTCACTGCCCTTCTCACAACCTCCTCAGCCTTGCTACTGAAGAGCAGTGACATCTTCCTGGGTCTAGTCTGGCTCCTATACATGTTACATGCACACTGACATCATACTCAATCTGGCATAGTATAAGGTATCTTCCTCCTTCCATTCAAGCCCAATGACCTAGCTTATTTATCATCATCCTGTTCTTTCTTCTAAAGAATGATGTCACTACTGTGAATCCCTTTAGCTTTGAAGTTTTAAACTTGTGCATCTCATGACAGTATTAAATTGTACGGAAGCCTTTGAGTCTCATGACAGCAAGTAAAGACATACCTCCTGACTCTCACTTCATAAAATGAGAACATCAGAGCCCTGGCCTTCCCGCTTCTTTCTTTTCCCTCACCTCTCCTTTTCCGTGAGATGAATTTTTACATTGCTGAAGTTGAGAGTATCTACACTCTATTTTGAGACTATAATTAAGTTTTCTTTCCTTTGACTCTAAGTTGTTCTAAATGTGGAAACCAACACAGAGATTTTTTATATTGTCACAAAGAGGTGCTGATTCTTTATTGCAGAGCCAATTAATTACTGTGCTCCAATTACATTTTTTCCTCTACAATTGCAAGTGCTTTTGTGCAATCCCGATGAATCTTCAGATAGATCATTCTTCCTTAAAGCCTACCAGTTGCTCAAAAAAATGCTGCACACAATGCACATACACATCCTCACACACACATACACATCCTCACACACACATACACACAAACTTCATATTTGAACAATCACCTTCTTATACCTCTTCTTTCTTAATCCCATCTCCAAATTATCGACTGTTTTTCATTCTTCCTGTTGGGGAAAGAAACCCACACCTATTTGTTTTATTCCTTTTACTATTCAGTCAGTATTGTTCACAATCCATTCCATTTTTTCCTCAAGGCCAATGATCTCCTCTTCTTTGTTGAACCAGCTGCTTCATGTTTTCTTTGGGGTATCTAAGTGCCTTGTTTTATTTACTCCCATGCTTTGGTGCTTTTTGTATTGCTAAAGTGTTTCAAAGCCTCCTGTTTTTTTCCAGTCCTCCCACTCCTATTTTTTCTGTCTCTCTGTCTTTCTTTCTTAGAACCTTCTTTCACAGAGACTTAGTCTCTTTACTGGTTATTAGGCATGGGTCAGAATTGCCATACTAGGACTTTTTGATATTATTTCCTCTTTATTTCCAACTCTATTTTGTTGAAATATCTCCCAAAATACTTTTAAAAGCAGACGTGTAAGATGCAAGCTTCCTGAGATGTCATCTGTATCAGAACAGTTTTATTCTCCTTTAACATTTGACTTCTCCATTGCCTGGCTATAAGGTTCTCAATGGTAAGGAAGTTTTCCTGGGTCTTATAGATAATCATCCATTATATTCTAGCATCTTGTTTTGCTGATGAGAAATATAGTATTGTTTGCATTAGGATGCTAAAATATTTCAGTCTTGTTTAACTGTTCCCTCTCCTGTGATTGTATTAGTTTCTGTTTACACTTAGTGGGCATGCATCTAGATCTGGGTTTCTTTCATTCTCCAACACTGTGATTTCTCTCTTAGGAAGCCTTGTCATTGAACTGTGCATCTCTTCTCTTGTATTTTGCATCTCTGTGTCTTCTTCTTCTACATTCTAAAAGTAGTCCTTGAATTATTATTGCCTAGTGGTTTTATTTATTGCCTTTTACTTTGGAGAAAATATATTTTTGATTTCTAAAAGATCTATTGTTATCTGATATTTAAAAATGGCACCCTAGTCTTGTTTCATGATGGAATATTTTCTAGAATTTCACTAGGGACATTTTCTTCAAATCCTTATGTTACTGAGTGATGTTGCTGGCTTTGCTTGGCCTGTTGTTGTTATTATTGTTATTGAAGCTGAGAAATGACTGGTTGGGAACTTTCTCAGCTTGCCTGGTCTTCTTGATTGGCAACTTTTCTTAGTACTTGTAGACTGAGGGCTCTTGTGGGGGGGGAGGGGAGGCTCTCCAAATGCCCAAGTGGAGGGCTTTATTGGAGGACATAAGTCCTGGGTCGTCTCCTCATCAGGTAGTTTGTTTTAGTTCATTAGGAAAAGAAGAGTCTTTCTTCTTTCCAGTGTATTCTGCATATGAGGGCAGAGGCAAGGTGTTCCCTAAATTAACAGTAATCTTTGTACCATTATGACTCATCATGTCCCATTCTTACTGCTTCATCTAAAGCTCTGCCTGGGCCTGGAAATGGAACAATTTCCCTCTCCCTATCCTCAGCTGCAGCTCTAGCCTCCACACTCTGGTACCTGCCAAACATTGCCTTCTCCCTTTGTTGAACTCAGACCCTCCAGTTCTGTTTGATGTTTAACAACATCTTTTGAGGAATATGACATTTTTGTCTATTGTCTTTGTCTACTTTGTCTGTGTGAATGTGTGTGTGTGTGTGTGTGTGTGTGTGTGTGTGTGTATGTGTACTGAGGCTTGAACCCAGGGCCTTGCACTCTTGCTTGGCTTTTTCACTCATGGCTGGCATTCTACTACTTGAGCCATGAATTTACTTCGGGCTTTTGGCTGGTTATTTGGAGATAAGAGTCTTTCAGATTTGGTTGCTCAGGTTGGCTTTGAACTGTGATCCTCAGATCTCACCTTCTGAATAGCTGGGATTGCAGGCATGCATCACTGGCATGCCCAGCTGCCAACTATTTTGTCTATGGTCAAGCTCTCTGCCCTTGTCCATGTAATACCATGTGCTATCCTGAGCAGATTGCATTAACCTTTATTTTAAATTTAGATGGAGTAGTACTGCAAATACTTTGTGACACCCTATTAATGCATTCCATTTTCAGAGGAATAAGCCTCCTTGTTCCTGAATTAGTAATTCTATTTTCACCAGAGGCAATATTTATCACTTGCTAAATAATCATCATCTTCTAGCCAAGCCATGATCATGTAATCTAGAGAGAATTTCGTTCTAAGCATCGCTGTCTTTTTTTTTTTTTTCGGTTGTGGGGCTTGAACTCTGGGCCTGGGCGCTGTCCCTCAGCTCTTCAGCTCAAGGCGAGTGCTCTACCACTTGAGCTACAGCGCCACTTCCGGTTTTCTGGTGGTTTATTGGAGATAGGAGTCTCACGGTCTCTCCTGCCCAGGCTGGCTTTGAACCGCGATCCTCAGATCTCAGCCTCCTGAGTAGCTAGGATTACAGGCGTGAGCCACCAGCGCCCGGTGCATCGCTGTCTTTACAACTTTAACCTTCCTCTTCATTCTATTGAATGTTTGCTTTTACTTGCATGCACCCTGAACTCCCATAAAAATACTCCTCCCTTGCCAGATGCCAGTAGCTCATGCCTGTAATCCTAGCTACTCAGGAGGCTGAGATCTGAGAAATTGAGGTTCAAAGCCAGACGGGGCAGGTAAAGCCTGTGAGACTCTTATTCCAATAAACTACCAGAAAACTGGAAGCGGTGCTGTGACTCAAGTGGTAGAGTGCTCACCTTGAGCTGAAGAGCTCAGGGACAGCACCCAGCCCCAGAATTCAAGCGCTACAACCAACAAAATTAAGAAAGCAAAAAAGAAAAAAAGTTCTCTTCCCATAAAAGTCAGCTTCCAGGATAGATTGGGATGGGAGGTCATTAAAGTGAATGGCCTACCAATGTCCTCCTTCTCATAGAATGTCTTCCTTGAGCCCTGCTTAGGAAGATGCTCACTCATGGTTCCCTAAAAAGCAAGTACCACCAGTGAGCCACATGATTCCACCCCCTTTCTCAGCATCACATGGTGCTTAGCCACAGCCCTAGGAAATCAATATATAACCCTGACATCAGGCTCTGAGAGGCCCTTGCCTTGTTTTACCAAATCACAGTGATGTAACCTAAGTATGATCCATCACTGTCCTCTGGGTCATTAGCCTATGACTGAGAGGGTGGACAGAGTCAGGTGTATGCAGGGAGGAGCAGACACAGAGTCAAGCTGCATCATACTCATTTATGAATGAAACCAAGAAGAGTCAGTTGCTGGCTTCCTTATTCTTGCCTACATGCTAATTATTAGTCTTCCATTACTTGGGGAATAATGTGAATATATTTCAGCGCTCAAACAAGAGTAAGACAAATGCAAAGGCCCTGTTCTAAGGCCAAGGGCTCCATGGGTCTGCTATTGCAGCTCCAAGGCTTTCTCCTTCCTCTCACCGCACACAGTGATTTGAACATGATAGGCATTCCTTACAGGACCTGGCCTCCCTCCTTTCAGACCCATGCCAGTAGTCCTATAGGACTACAGAACAATGAAGCCTGGGATTTTTACATTATCTGTTCCCTCAGTGCCTGGAGTGGAATGACACCTCTGAACTATTCAACGGATGTTGGCTGAATCCGTGACTGACAAAGATAGAAGGGCAAGAAAGGGAGAGAATGGTGGAGAAAAGGAACTTCTCTGAATACATGTGTGAATTGCTTTTCCCACCAAGTGCAGGATATATGAAATTCATTTAACAAACTCTTTGGGAAGGCACATTTTCCATGCATTAAAATGCAAAGAGAGATAGGAAAGCTACAACTTTTCTTAAGTGGTTCTAAGTCGAGTAGGAAAAGGGAGAGTTAAGAGACACGATTGTAATACAATATGTGTTGTGTTTGATAGTTTCTGGAAGCAAGGGAGAAGCTGAGATATAAAGAAGAGGAGAAAAGCTTGAGCTCCTGCTCTGTGGTGCTGCTGCACACATTTTAGCTGACTCTGAAAGCATTGCTTGGGCTGGGACGGTAGTACAGTGGTAGAGTACTTGTCTATCATGTGCAAAGACCCAGGTTCAATCCTTAGCTACAAAAATATAATTACAGAAAGCAAAGCCTTTGTAGGACATTCTTGGCTCACTCATATGTGAAGAAACAGGCTTAGGGTGATGGATTTGGGGGTTTTCTGTCAGGTCACATGACCAAAGACATGATTTCATCTATTTCTTCTGACTTCAGGCCCTCCTGATCTCTGCAGTGTGGGACACCTGGCTCAGACAACTGTCTTTCAGAAAATAAACGCTCTTTGTAATGTGGAAGGAAGGAATACACAGGGTTTGACTTGAGAAGATTGTTCTGATGGTAACTCACCCCTGGCACCTTTATAGGAAAAACAAACTCATTGCTTATTGGTCTCAAAACTTTTAACCTCACTAGTTGGCTTCTGTGCTAAGGAAGCCTGGTTTCCCCATTTTATATCCATTTTGTAGGCTAATTCTGCAGGGCCCCAGCTGCTAGGCCCAAGGGGAGGTGCAGACCGAAGCTCCAACCTGCAGCTCACCCTGCTTTACTTTGGACCTGGGCTTTGCATCAGCTCTGCCTTCAGGCCTTTAGTTAATTATGGAAAACCTGATGACTCTGGCTTTTTTTTTTCTCTTGTTAAGTTTTGGATACTTAGGGTCTGCCAGAAGCCTGGGAGAAGAAGTAAAATATTTATCTACCATTGGTGATTTCACTACTTGGAGCCAATCTGGAGCTCAGCCCAGCTCCAGGACAGAGGAAAATGCAGACAGATGTAGAACAGGGCTACACTGGGACCTACCTGTGCCCACCAGTCACCAGTCAGCAAGTATTGAGACACGGCCGCCAACCCTGCAAAGCATACTATAGGACTAGGAAAAGCAGGAGGAAAGATACAGTACCTACATGCCAGTCAGCCCTGGAAAGAGGCTGGCCTTTACAAAATGTGACAGAAAATGCAGACATACACAGTGCGAGGGAGAGGGGATGAGGGGCAGGAAGGGAGGGAGGGAGAGAAGCTCACAAGCAGACTGCCCCAAGAAGTGCATGCCTTCCTGACAATGCCACCAGGCGGGGAGAATGCCTTGTAGAAAGCAGGCTGCCAGGATGCACCACTGCTGCCTGTACTCCTGGATTCACATGATTCTCTGGGGATGTCACACTGGATGCCCAACCCCACATCTTATGAGTTCTTTGAATGAAAGAAGGCTGAGAAAGTCCAGGTTGAAAGACTGGCTTACCCAAGTGGGATGGAGCTCATGTGTGGTATTACTGTGTGACCCAGTAGTGGGGGGTCCAGCCGAGTCAGCCTGAGAGCCAGTAGTATAGTACTACATGTAAATGTGGAGACAACAGGCTTGCAATGCAGTGCCAGGACTTTCCAATCGATTACTTCCTTTATCACTTGTTTCTGTATGTAATTGGTCAAGGAACTTGACTTCTTTATGCCTTCATGATCGGTGTAATGAAGCTAATGCTACCTAACTAGTGATCTGCTGTGGATGTCCAGTTAGATAACATTTCTAAGGGACAGATGGAGGGAGAGCTCCCTGTATGTGGGTATTATGTGAATAAAGGACCCTTGGTTTCACTGTGGGTCAGGATGCTGTCCCAGAGCCTTAGGTTCTTTTTCTGTCCACAAAATAAAGATGTATGGGACAGTAAAAGTAAAAGTGGGAGCAGAGGCAAAGTTTATTTGAAAGTGTGAAGAAGGCACCAGGGAAGGTATATTGACCTCATGGCTACTAGTGGGTTGGTATAAGCCCCCAAACTGGGATACCCCCTGGGAGGATCACCTCAGGCCTTATGAGGTCCTGTCCACCAGCTTCCTGGGAGAGGAGGAAGAAGAGGTGGTTATGGGGTCAGTGCTGGTAAAGGACAAAGAGGTGTGGAAGAGGAGGAGGAGGAGGAAGAAGAGAAGGGGGAGGATAAAGGGGAGGAGGAAGGGAAGGAAGAAGAGGAGGAGAGTATAGATTTCTTGAAGCAAGAGCTCTAGAAGGGGACCAGAAAATTTCTAGTCCGCTGCAGTGCTAGTGGTGGTCTCCCTTTCATATCCTTTTGGGCAAGTCTAGATGCTCTAGCCTCTGAGTGTCTTGCTGTCTACCTCCCAAGTGGAGGGTGCCTGACCCCTACATGGGTATACTCCAGGGCTGGTAGGGGCACTGTGCTCTGCCAAGGCTGCCGTCTCTGTCTTCTTGAGGAAGAAGTAAGAGCCAGGGTCTCTGCTGGGCCACTGTCTCTTCCTATCTGCCTACTTTTTCTTTCTCTCTGACTTTCCCCCAGTGAGCCATCATTAGGCCTAAGAGATTCTTCCATCCTGGGACCTAGACTTCTTCTTCTTCTTCCTGAGGTTGACTGGCTCTTACTGTTCCTAAAATAATCAGATTAAGTATTTCTCTGTCTGGATCATTCTCTGACCTCTCAGATGAGGCAATACCCCTCCCCTAAGTTTCATAGAGTGGCATAGGCATCACCTTACTTTTCAAGCCGTCTGTGGATATGTTCTTCTTTATTACTTGGTGACAAACTCCAGGAAGACAGAGATTATCTACATTATTTCCTCTTTGTATTGCAGCAACCGTCATAGTGTGCCACATAAAAAGGTCCTGTTTGAACAGAACTGAATACAGGGTGAAGTTTATTTCTTTCTACAAGTCAGAGTAAGATGGCTGGAGAAGTGGAGGGGGGACAATAGCATTGGCTGTTTCTTTAATATACAGGAATCCAAAGGGGAGCAAGCTACTCCTGCAGACTGGCAGATCTAAGTCTTCTAAGGGCAGAGGAATACAATGGAGGAAGAGGGGGAAAGATCCACAATAGATCCATTATAGATCTGAGCACAACTGTCATTGCTTAATTAAGCAAGAACTTGGGAGAAGTGTGTGAGAAGGGAATAGCTAGACAGATTCACACCCACCTCAATGAGATCTGAATCCATGTAATAAAATCGGAAAGTTGCAGGGAAATTTCCCACAGGAGGAAGAAAGAAGATGTTCAGAAAAGAACTCTAACTCTGAAGTTGGACTGTGTGGTTTAGGATCCCAGTTGCACCAAATAGCCACTTAGGTGGCTCTTGAAAACCTCATTTCCTGATTCATGCAATGCGAATAACACTGATATCTATTTTGTTGTTGTAAGGATTAAATGAGGTGCTCAATGTAGAAGCAGTCCATAGAGTGCTTGGTGTATACTAAGTGCTCAATAAATTATAACAATTATAATCATAGGCATGTTGGTCTTCCCCCCCTGATCATTCTAGTCCTGACTTTGGCTTATCAGGGAGTGGAGTGAGAAGGTTAGAGGAAGGGGAATCCTTGGACATAGTATAATATGGTCTAGAAAATATCCAGTCTAGTCTCAGTTTATGCTCATTAAGACATTGGAAATATTTTTACTGTGGATCTAAAGGACTTAGTCATATGGGGAAAACAAATAATAGATTGTTTTCCTGAGTTCTGGTCTAAGTCCCACCTCTGCTCAGCTTTGTGACCTTAGGCAAGTTCTATAAGCTCTCTGGGACTCTGCCCACTCATCTGTCAAATGAATTGGTTTGCAGTTTTGTTTTGTTTTGTTTTGGCTATAAAACCATTGATTGTAATGCCCAGCCAAATTGAGTTGAAACTTTTCTTCTTGTCTACAGTTACTTGCTATCCTGCCCAGTTGGCTAAGAGCTATAAATTGATTAATAGGCTAAGCAAACCTCACTTAGATTAGGCATTTTGTAAAGGGAATTGATGGTTGAATAAATACAAGCTACATCTAGTGCTGTGTATTTAAGTACTTCAGCTTAAGAACCTAGCTTTCTGATGTGGAGGTGAGGGATGTGGAGTGAGAATACATGACCAAGCATGTATTGACATGGGTTCTCTCTAAAATGCGAGGAGAGATGGTTTCCAGGGGAAGGGTTTCTATCTTGGCAAAATTGAAGCTGAAAGCAAATAATAGTCATTGATAACACTTACCCAGAAGGTAGTCTGATGGGGGAGGGTGGAAAGCTATCTGATGGAGGAGAATATACCCTCTTCTGGAATTTGAAGAGAAGAAGCAGGGCCACCAAAGCAGATTTAATTTTCCTGTGCAATGTAAGAAAACTCAGCTTTTAGATTAGCAGAGGTTGGGACACTATTTTGTAAAGAAATAGCCAGTAGCAATTCTAGGCTTTGTGGACCTTCTGGCCCTTGTCACAATTAGTTGAGTTGTGCTATTGCAGTACGAACTCAGCTATAGACAATATATAACAAGCAGAGTTGTGTGTAATAAAGCATTATTGATGAAAACAGGTGATAGGTCAGACTCAACCTGTGGGCTGTAGCTTGCTGATCTCATGCACCAGAGGAGGCCCCCTAGGGTACATGGTTGTTAGAAGTAAGTGGTAAATGTCCCTTCCCATCTCCCCCATCAAGGCAAGTAGTGCAGAGAGGTTCAGAGACTATTTCTTAAAAGGAGGTATATACTTACCCTGAGTTACCCTGGCTCTGATAAACTGAATTGTCAAGTCCCTTTAAACAATCAACCCTAAAATGTCATTAGCAGGCAGCACTAGGAAGGACCTGTAGGCCACCTAAGGGTTCATGGTGATCAAAAGACCTTGGTAAAAGAAGCTTGGTCTGAAGGACTTGCCTCTCCCCTCTCTTCCCAATAGTTGTTTTGTTGGTTTTTTTTTTGCCCAATGGTTTTATGTATCCAAAGATGGAATATAAAAGATTGACCCCACCCTATTATCCCAGGTGCATACAGATGCCAGGCACAATCCCAGGTCTACACAGACTTGTTGGACATACAGGCAAAGCAATCCACCCAAGCCTGGATGGAAAACATGTGGACCCAACTGAAAAGCCCCCGCCCCCCATTAGACTTAATGGCTTTTTCATTAACCTCTGCCTCCATGCTCAGACCCCACATAAGCCAGACCCCCAAATCCACCCCTTCCCCACAACCTCCATACCCGCAGGAAGGTTTGTGCCCTTTGCTGGCAATAAATGATCTTAGCCTGTTGAAGATCAAGTCTGGTCTAATCCTTTTTCTTTTCTCCTCCACTTTCCTAACACAGTCTCCTAAGACAAATTCCACAGCTAGCTTGGGGTTACTGTAGCCTTGTCTCACACATTGCCAATGTGAGTCCTCCTCACTTGGGAGAACATATCTGGGAGGATTTGTTTGTTCTTACAGTTTGGTATATTTGAAAGGACTCTCATAAAGATGGTCAATTACCAATATATCTAGTGAGGAAAAAAAATCCTTCTGACTTTTTGGTTACACACACACACACACACACACACACACACTTGAATAGCCCAGCACACACACACACACACACACACACACACACACACACACACACTTGAATAGCCCAGCTATCAGAACTGTGGAAATACATTTCTGTTGCCTACCAGTCTATGGCATTGTATGAATGCAGCCCAAAATACACATGTTGGTCTCCCTCAAGAAGAGTGACCACTTGTCTCTATGCGGATCAAGAGTGCATGTCAGCCAGTGGACTCTTTGTGATGGTAATAGAGACAGGAAACAAATCAGAAAACAACAATAACAGCTGGAGAATGAGTTGGTGTCAGAAGCAGGAAGTATTAGGAAGCAAGACAGACATTGCATACCAGATAAACATGATAGCTATGTTTACAGTCTCACGTGGCTAAATATTGGGCGGACATCAGTAATGCTAACGAAGCATCCTGGAGAAGGAAATTATAGCCTTTTCTCATCCTTAGGGCCTCTTCTTCATGGTTTGATTCTCATAAACACCATAACATTGTTGGGTTTCCTTTATAATCTATTTAGTTTTCCTTAACAATACAGCAGGACTTGTAAACAGGAGAGGTCTGGGGCTTCTGGAAGGAATATCAAGTGTGCTCATGCCTAGCTTGCTGTCATCTGACTGGGCTGCCAGGCACTATTTCATCTGTAATTCTCAGACATTGAACTCTTCCTGGAGCTGTCAACATCTCACTTTGGATCCTGCAATGGGCCACTGATAAATCACGTCCTCCTAAGGGCCAATTGAACCCAGGCATGAGATCTTTACCTCATGATGAGGTCTTTACCCTCACCATTTCCTACAGTTAGAGAGTCCGCTAAGGTATTCTAGCAGACTTGGCCTGAATTAGAATTATCTTTCAGTCTGCTGCACAGCTGATTATAGATTTCTAAGACCTAGCCCGAGGGACAATGGTGTTTTTGCTATGTTAGCATCTGCTACATTTCAGACGAGAAATATGGTGGGAGCGAGAATCAGACCATTTGTGTTCAAGTCTTGGTTCTGTCACTTAGTAAATATGGAGCCCTGGGCAAGTCTCAGCCTTGTGAGAATTAGGGACTCCATTTGTGAAATGTAGATTTAAAAGTAAAATAAAATGAGGCTATTTCAAGTACAGTTGATTCTCATTATTCATGGCAGCCATGTTCTATATAGTTGTTATGAATGCTGAATTAGTAAATACTGAGCCATTACTCCTAAAGGAAATACAGTGTTAGGTTCCTTGCAAGCCTTTGGCCATAATATTTTAATCAGGCTGTCAATTTGCAATCTTGTTTTATGTGCATTTCAGTTTGGGCATATTTTTAATAGACATTGCTGATTCGTTAACATTGAACTCACAGTGAATGGAACTGTAATTTTAGTATGCATTGTTGATTCATTAGCATGGCACTTGTAGCACATAGCACTGAAATACATGCCTGAATGAAACCTCCCCAAGCATATGTTTTCTTGGTGAGGCACACCACAGCCTTCTTGCTTTGCAGCTCTTCCGTGCTATTTTAAACAGTAGAATCACCAACAAAAAGCATAAGAATGAAAAAAAAAAACCCAAACCCTTGTGCTCTCTAGACTGCAAAAGGGTGATGGGATACAAGCTGAAACATAAAGAGAACTATCTTGTTCCACCTCAGCTGGAGACATGTGTGTATGTATCCTACCCCATTCTGTGTATGTTGGTAAATCATGCCAAAAGCATATCAACAGTAGATTTGGGGGTTGCTCAGACATTTCAATGAATAGGAGAATTGGTAAATACTGAATCTGTGAATGAGGATGGACCGTAGTGCAGCTCCAGAGGCATGGTGAGAATCTATGATGATTAAGCCTAAACTCCCCAATCTGGAAGACAGTGCGCCAATGTCTGTCTTGCTTCCTAACACTTCCTGCTTCTGACACCAACTCATTCTCCAGATATTTTTTTGACTTTTTTCCTGCCTCTGTTACCATCGCAAACAGAGTCCACTGGCTGACATGCATTCTTGATCCTCATAGAGACAAGAGGTTACTCTTCCTGAGGGAGACCAACAGGTGTATTTGGGTTGTTCTCATAGGATGCCATAGACCGGAAAGCAACAGAAATGTATTTCTCAGTTCTGATAGCTGGCTGCTCATGATGAGGTTGCCAGGGGGTTAGGGAATCTGGTGAGGGCTCACTTCCTGCTTCACAGGCAGACATCTTTTTACTGGAGTTTCACCTGGCAAAAGGGGCAAACAAAATCCATGGAGCCTTTTTAAATTTTCTTTTAATTTCTAGAGATCTTTATTTTATTTATTTTTTATTTCTAAATTGATATTTTTAAAAGTTTTGTTGTAGCGGGGTGCCAGTGGCTCACGCCTGTGATCCTAGCTACTCAGAAGGCTGAGATCTGAGGTTCACAGTTCAAAGCCAGCCCAGGCAGGAAAGTCCATGAGACTCTTATCTCCAATCAACTACCAGAAAACCAGAAGTGGTGCTGTGGCTCAAGTGGTAGAGTACTCGCCTTAAGCTGAATTGCTCAGGGACAGCACCAGGCCCAGAATTCAAGCCCAACAACCAACAACAACAACAAAAATATTGTAAAGGTGATGTACAGAGAGGTTACAGTCACATAAGCCAGGCAATGGGTACATTTCTTTTTGAACAGTGTTACCCTAAATTATTTTTAAGCAGTAGTACAAAAAGGTTTCGATTCAACCTATCAGTTTATAAGTACAACGCATTTTGATCAATGTCACCTCTTCCACCTTTCCATGGGGCTTCTCTTTCTTCCCTTTCCTTTTCTCTTTCTTTTGCTTCACCTCTCCCTCCCCTCCCCCTCCCCCTTCTGCCTCCTCCTCCTCCACATCCTCCTCCTCTTTCTTTGTCTTCTTTCTTTTTGGGCTCATCCTGAGGCTTGAACTCAAGGCCTGGGTACTGTCCCTTAGCTTTGTATTCTACCACTTGAGGCACAGTTTGATGTCTGTCTTTTGGATGGTTAATTGGAGATAAGATTTTCATAGACTTTACAGATTGGGCTGGCTTTGAACTGTGATCCTCAGATCTCAGCCTCTAGAGTAGGTAGGATTATAAGTACCTGGCTCATGGAGTTTTTTTCATAAGAATGGGAATTTATTCGTTGTCCTTAGTTGCTAATTATCTGCCCAACCCTCCTTTTCAATACCATTGCTCTTGTGTGTGTGTGTGTGTGTGTGTGTGTGTGTGTGTGTGTGTGTGTGTGCATGTATCAAGATTTCAACGTAGGAATTTGGGAGGGCCACAAACATCAGAACATAACAGTAGGAAGCCTGGTTTTCCATACCAGCTGTATGCATATTTGGCTCAGAAGAAAAGGTTTTTATTTTTAAGGTTTTGTTTTAAAACAAAATGAAAAGTTTTTTTCATTTCATTTGTTTTTTAGTTATTTTCATTAAGGATCTGCTCTTTTTTTAACCCAAACCATCAAACAACTCAATCCCTAGTGAATGCTCTTGGTATCAGGGCTTGGGAAAAAATTCTTGTTCCATTTTTTTTTACTCAATTATTTATCTTTAAGATTTGGAGACTATTTACCACTGGCTTATGGATTTTATCCTTGATCTAAACTTTGATCAGAGGGGACCCTCGAGAAATATGAGGTCAGAACATCCACCACCAACAATAGCAGCAGAAATCAAAGCTAAAGTTTTCTGTCTGGAATAATAGACTTAACTCCTAGTCTTGGTCACTTCAGATGATCAAGGAAGAACCAGAAAGCCCTGTGAGTCTGGCCATCAGGTAATTACCAGATCAGTTGATGTCACTGGGTTGGGCTTGGACTTCCTTCTATTTGATCTACCCTTTGGTCATACTTGCTCCCTTTCTGCCTTATGGTATACCTATCTTTGTCTGGGTCTTGTTTTTGTTTGTTCTATCTTCACTGGAGCCAGCTAGTTTCCAGCTGCTTTTGGCTTCTTTCAGCTGAGTGGTCCTCTGCCAAGACTCTGATCGTGCCATCTGACTCCAGAAGAGAATAGTGCAAAGAAAACAGAGTTGAGAGTTAAGCAGACATCAGTTCCTCTCTTCACTACTGTACCTGTGTGTTCTTGTGCAGGCCCTTTATTTTCCTGTGTTCTCATTTCCTCATCTCTAAAACAAAAAAAGCTGGCTGGATCAGCAAGGGCTTTTCCGGCATCCTTTGAGCCTTTGGAAGAGAGACGAGTAGGTTGCACCTGACTTTTCACAGATGGATAAACCATCTTTGACTGGCTGCAGGTCTAATGGGAAATCTGTTCCATGACTGTTTGGGTTGAAAAAAGTTCAAGATCAACATTTTCACAACTCCCATGTGAATGGGAATGCTGTCAACAAAAGTGAAAATTAGGCCAAAGCAAAGACAATACATGAGAGGTGTTACTTGGCCTTCAAGTAATCTTACATTGATCTATTACTTACCTTTTTTGGAGAAGAAAAGTTCCTCAGAGTGCTAGAGAAAGTGGTACTATTCAATTTTTAAATACTGATTTACGGTGTAAATATTGGATCAAAATACAAGCAACCATCAATCAGGAAAATAAATGTTTTGTTGACTTTGGAACATTAGAAATTCATGATGAACCATTATGGTGGCTACTGGTGACAGGAGTGATATTGATGATGATGATCATGATGAGGATAAGATGATGGTGATATGATTATAATGGTGATGGTGGTCATCAGGCTGATGATGGTGATGATGGTAGCAAGTTATTTTGTGTACTAAGATCTTTGGTGGCTCTGTATACGTGTTATCTCATTTAATGGGTCACATTGCTATGTAAACAGCAAACCCAGACATGGTTAGGGGACAAAAATAATGTCATTGGTTTGTCATGGTATATCAGAGTATTTTACATTTATTTCTGGCATATAAGCCACTGCTCATCTATAATGCCCTTTCTTTCATTTTCATATCTACAAGATACATGCATCTCATATTACAGATAAGAAACTTAAAATTGGCAAAGGTGAAGTAACAGTCCAACAAGCACTATTGATTGTTGAAGAAGAAAGAACTGATGAGATTAACTCCAGGAGGAGAACAATTACACTGTTTCCATTTACATCACACAGAAGAAACAGACTGGTAGCTCATGCCTGTAATCTTAGCTACTCAAGAGACTAAGAGCTGGAACATAATGGTTTGAAGCCAGCCTGGGCAGAAAAGTCCAAGAGATTTCATCTCTAAAATAACCAGCAAAATGGCAGGTTGGAGGCATGGATCAAGTGGTAGAGGGCTAGCTGAGTAGGCAATCCATCCAAGGCCCTGAGTTTAGCAAACCCCAGCACTGGCGACAAATGAACAAAGAAAGCAGATTCATTGAATTGCATGCTGTGTTAAACTCTGATTTGAAAATGTGAAGACTACGAAAAGTTCCCAGGGTAATTTAAACAGAATGCGTGCTCCCTGCCCCTCCATGGCCTGACCAGGGTCTGTTGTTTTTCTGTCCTAGTGACATTCTGCCCAGCCTCACAAGGCTCATTCTCCAGGTCAGCTGAGAAAAGCTTGCTGGTTTGCGCTTCTCAGTAACGGCGGCTTTTTTTGCATTGAAATTTTCTTTGAAATCACTGACCTTTGAAATTCTAGGCTTGCTTGGTCTCCAGCCTAGGTTGCCATGGCTGCAGCCAACCTAGAGTCCAGGATCTGTGCAAAGTTGAGAAATGGGCAGTGAAGAAGAGTCCAAGTCTTTGGCCCTTTCTCTCTCTACACTGCTTTCATCCTCCTCCCGGGTCAGCCAAGACAAGAATGAAAGATGATCTCAGTGCACTCTCTTCCAGCTTCCACACTTAAGAATTTCGTGAACTCATTCTTTTCATCTTTCTTCCCATTTCTGCCTGGTCTCAGCTTGGTACCATCTGCCCTTCTGAGTAGCTTTCTTCTTATTTCATCTTCTAGGTCATTCTGAAGGATGTTAATCATTTAGAAGGATGGAGTTTTCCCTACCTGGAGAATGCTTTTTCGTGAACTCATTGAAAGTCTCTTTGATTTGTTCAAGAACTGAAAAAGTAAAATAAAATCTAGACTAAGTGGGAAAAAATATTCTATGTGAATAACATATTTATAAGCTCTGGGTATTATGTCAAAATCTCTGCATTGTGCAGAGCCTTGCTCCCGATTGGCAGAGTAGGAGGGTTGACTGTACAGTGTGTTTTAAAGTTTGCTAGAAAGTACTTTCTGTCTCTAAAGATAATGCCCTGGATTCAGCCATTCCAGATACATAAGGATGTGCTAAGTATTTTTCTCTGTGTTAATGTGATAGAGGAGAAAACCTTTTCTAAAGTCAGAATACTCCCAGGATGGTTATGAGCTAGAATTGCCTTTGCCCAGAGTAACTAAGTCTAGGTTGAGTTTTCCCAGATATAGCAGCTGCTGTTAGACCCTATCTTTCTACTGGGATCTTACTGCCCTTCCAAATATCTCCAATCTCAACAATATATTTTGCGTTTTTAAAAATTTAATTATTTGTTTATTTATTTGTTTTTATGTAGTATCACAGAATTGAACCCAGGGCCTCATGCATGCTAGGCCATTACTTTACCACTAAGCCACATTCCTAGCCCTTGTTGTTTTTTTTTGTTTTTTGGCCGGTACTTGAACTCAAGGCTAGCACTCTACCACTTGAGCTATAGCACCACTTCCGTTTTTTTTTTTTTCTGAGTGCTTTATTAGAGATAAGAGTCTCACAGATGTTTCCTGCCTGGACTGGCTTTGAACCAAGATCCTCAGATCTCAGCCTCCTGAGTAGCTAGGATTATAGGCGTGAGCCACCAATGCCCCACCTAGCCCTTGTTTTCTTCTTCATCTTTTTTTTTTTATTGGGGATGGAGCATACTTGACCTGTGTGCCAGGCAAACAGAGTGCTGAAAACTTAATGCTCTACAGAAAAGTAGCCTTTCCCAAGGATGGATGGGATCCCAGATCCTAGTTTCTTCATTCTCTTTGGTGGTGTAATCCTGATATGTGTTCTGCACTGGCTAGGGATTAAACTAGTTTTCCCTTGGACATGCTGTTATTGCCTTTTTGTCCTTCCCTGTGTTCTGCCCCTCCTTTCTGTTCCTAGTTTCACTTCCTTCCTCTGTCTCCACCTATTCTTTCTTTCATTCTTTTTTTTTTGGGGGGGGGGTCTGGTCATGGGGCCTGAACTCTGCGCCTGGGCACTGTCCTTCAGCTCTTCAGCTAGCTCTCTACCACTTGAGCCACAGCGCCACTTCCGGCTTTTTTCTTTTTGCTTATGTGGTGCTGAGGAATCGAACCCAGGGCCTCATGCATGCAAGTCAAGCGCTCTACCACTGAGCTACCTTCCCAGCCCTTTCTCTCTTTCATACCTCCCTCCCTCCCTCCTTCCTTCCTTCCTTCCTTCCTTCCTTCCTTCCTGTATTTTTCATGTGCCATTTCTAGGGCTTGAACTCAGAGCCTGGGCACTGTCCTTTAGCTCTTTTACTCAAGGCTCTTTTTTACTTGGGCTCTAGCTCTACTCTGGCTTTTTGCTGGTTAATTGGACATAAGAGTTTCACTCAGTTCCCTGCAGGCTGACTTTGAACCTCAGTCCTCATATTTCAACCTCTTGAGTCATGAGGATTGCAGGTATGAGCCATAGGTATACAGTCCCTATTTCTTTCCCTTCTCTTGTTTCCTTGTGCCCTCAACTAACGAAGTAGTCTTCTTAGATCTTTCTAGTACAGGTTAAAATGGTTACTAGTATTTGAATAAATATAAGGGTGTGAGCAGAGATGTCACCATTTGTTGGCAGCAAGACTCTGGGCATATCCAGACTGGAGGGAGCTGTTTTGCTTTAATGAGGTGGCGGGGCTTGCACCCTTGCCATGGACTTCCCCTTCCATGATGCTCTCAGCCCTTAAGCACAGTGCACTGTGGAGAAGACGAGCCATAGCCCACCGTTTGTCCTTTTCAATGAGCAGTAGAGTTGGTAGGCATAAAAAACAGAAATGGAGAACAAGAAAGTCAACAAATTGCAGGAAACTCCTGCTACAAAGGAAAGTATATTGCACATTATTTGCATTGTAAAAGAGGCTCACCAGCACATACAAGAGTCTACTTATTCCAGAACAATGCCCTGTGATCTTAAAATAACTCAGTGATTTTATTATACCTTCCTTGATAGAAGGCTCAAGTTATGCAAATGGCACAAGTTCATAGGCAGCACATAACAAATTAAGTGTCCTTAGAAAAGCAAATGAGCACAGGGATATAGATGATTAATATTAAAGTTTAGTTAGCAGAAAGTCATAGGCTCCAAATACCATTGATGCCACTATAGATCACTACACACTGTAGGGTTAACAAAAAAATTGATGATAATTAATTGATAAATAATATGATTTATAAAAATTAATAATGACAAAGCAAAAAGAACAACTTATAGATCTCTCTCTCTCTCTTCCAATGTATACTGGGGCTTGAACTCAGGGCCTGGGCACTATACCTTAGGTATTTTGCTCAAGGCTGACACTCTACCACTTGAGACACACCTCCATTTCCAGTTTTTGAAGACTTTCCTGCCGAGGCTGGCTTTGGGCCATGATCCACAGATCTCAGCCCCCTGACTAGCTAACATGAATAGACATGAGCCACTGGCAGTTGGCTAACTTGCAGTTTTGCAAAGGAAAAGGCACAGTTCTTGAAAGCCCCACCAGCTGCAGTGCTTGTGACAAGCTGTTCTGGTAGGAAATCCTGAGAAGCATTTGTTCTTCGCATTGTGTATGCAACTCGCAGAGGCATTGGGACCCATGACCTCAGAGGAGGCCGCTTGCTTGAAACTGCCAGAGTAGAACCATGTGTAAGACATTCAGGGCCCTCTAGGAGCTGGGGACCACAGCAAGCTCAGAAGTGGATACCCAATTAGAGTCCTCTGCAAACTCTAGGCAGGACCTTTTTTATTTATTTATTTTTTAACTTTATGAATGCCACAATTTAATAACCGAGGTGACTCACAGGTTTGAGTTGTTATCGAGTAGCCTGAAGTCCAGTGTCAAGATGAAAAAAAAACAACAGTCTTTTCTGAAAGAGAGGGGGACCTCTTGCCTTCCCCAGGCTTTGAAATCACTGCAGTAAAGGTGGCAGAGAGAAAAGACTGGAAAAATACTCTGCTTCCCTCAAAGGAACCTCCTTCTTTATGGCATGCTGCTGAAGCTAGAAGCTAAACTCGCCAGATGGACTCCCTCGGTGGGCCAGGAGCGCATTCGTTTCTCTGCAAAAGCCCCCTTGATGTGGATGTGGTGTGGCTGGCAGGGAAGTAACTGGCAGCAGTGCTGAGGTTCATTAGCAGAGTCCCTGCAGGCCCAGGAAGGCAGGTCACTGGGACAGTGCTTAGTGGGCGCAGCCACGTACTCTTTTTTTTAAAGGACGATCTGAAAGCAGCTGAGCACTTCTGCCTTGTCCCCTCACCATGGCCTCTACCTTAAGATGTTACCACAGGACCTCATGCTCACCGGTCACTTCCAGAGTGTTCTCACGGGGTATGGAATCGGGGGACAGCCCTAGATATGGCCGTTCCACCCGAGGTCATAAATTGTTTGGCTTGCAGATGCGGCTTAAGTCAGCATCATCAGGCATAGGGGAAAGGAGGAAGTAGAAACAGTCTAGTGATGGATGCAGAACAACCAGATTTCTCCCTTAAAAGTGGGAATCTTTGGGTAGGTGTTGGCTGCTTAAGCCTATAATCCTAGCAACTCAGGAGGCTGAGATCTGAGGATGGTAATTTGAAGCACTGAGCCATGGCTGTAAAGTCTGTAAGGCTCTTATCTCCAATTAACCACTGAAAAGTCAGAAGTGGGGTTGTGGCTCAAGTAGTAGAGCACCAATCTTTGATAAAAAAGCCCAAGCCCTGAGTTGAAGACCCCAAACACACACACTCTCTCTCTGTCTCTCTCTGTCTGTCTCTCTCTCTCTCTCTCTCTCTCTCTCTCTCTCTCACACACACACACACACACACACACACACACTAGGCTCCAGCAGGCCAGTGACTGGTTTAAGAAGGGGCAGCTGACACCATGTTGGTTTCTGTAGGTTGCTACACCCGAGGAATCTCATGAGTAGAAGTCAGCTTCTGAGGTGCTGTGGAACTGTAGGCAGTTGGCTCTGTAGTACAAGGATACATACCAGCCTTGGGCAGTTAATTCCTTCCTTGCCATATTTTGAAAAATCTTGTCATAGGCTCTCATGATTTATAACAGTAAAGGTTGATTTCTCTGGATATGGTTCCCAGGCTGTGCCATTAGTTCCAGATTTGACAGGTAAGTTTACCCACTGCCTTTAGAATATCCACTAGAATCAACCCAGGGATAGCTTATGTGTAACTCTCTCCACCATGGCATAATGCATATGCCCTCCCCCCCCCCCAGATTATGAGCCAACATAGCTTTACAAGTATTTATTCCCATAAAGTGGTACCAGCACCCTTCAACAGTTCTAGGCATGGCCTGATGATTTACCATGGACCAGAAGAGTTTGAGAAAGGAGAAGGAGGATTGGTTGGGCCTTCTAGGTCCTTCAGCAGCATTTGTAGTACCTGTTGAACTGCCAGACTGTGTTTGAATGTTGGTATGCGCAAGCATCAGCTTCCAAGAGCCTGGGATTCCAAAGCTCTAAGCAGGCACCTTGCTTTTCTGTTTGTTTACAAATACTATTGCAAAGTGTGATTGTACAGCCTGTACCAGACCAGCCTTAGTTGGGTTAGAATGTGTCTGAAATGGTTTTGAAGTCCAGGTTCATCTATGTTTTCTGAGTCAGATATTGAAGCAGGGACTTAGGGAGCTCAAGGGAAGGGGAGTGCTGGGGTAGAGCCATGGTGTATAACTTGGTGTGGGATGAAGGGGGTTTTTCAGGCACTATTTGCTTTCCTGTAATGTTCTTTGAAAACTAGTTAGGATGACAGTCCTCTGCTGAAATTTGTGTGCTTTTGGGTACTGCCTTCAGAGGAAAAAATGTTTTAAAGGTTTAATCTTGGTGATCCATGGCTTACCATTTAGTTCTAAACAACAAACTCATGGATGCTTCATTTTGAGATGAAGATACATCATTTGGCATGATGACTGATCAGGGAATCTGAGCTTTTGGTGGAAGCATGAAGTTTAGAAATGTCAGAACTGTAATATAATAAAACAGAATGGCTGGGTGCTGGTGACTCAGGCCTATATAATCCTAGCTACTCTGGAGGCTGAGATCTGAGGATTGAGGTTCAAAGTCAGCCCAGGCAGGAAAGGCCATGAGACTCTTATCTCTAATAAACCACTCAGGAAACCAGAAGTGGTGCTGTGGCTCAAGTGGTAGAGTGCTACCCTTGAGCTGAAGAGCTGAGGCACAGCGTCTACGCCCAAAGTTCAAGCCCCATGACCAACAAAATGTAAAAATATAAAATAAAACAATATTTTTCAAGGTAAAATCTAGCATCAGGCTTAAAGGTGAGGTGTTAGGCTGATCCTCATAGTCAGAAACAGTATGAAAAATTTACCCTTACTATGATATAATTATTTTGAGGAGCTGGCAAATGAAATATGAAAAGAGAAGAAAAGAAAGAATAAAAACCTGAAATAAAGATCAAAGAAGGGAAGAAAGAAAGAAATTATTGTTTGCAAGTGATATACGTGTTTACTTGGAAAACCCAAGATGAATTGTCAAGCAGTTACAAGTAATACATGTTTCCAGAAAAAAGGCTAGATACAAAATGAATATTGGAAAATCAATGGTATCTCAATGTATAATACAAATAATAATTAGGAAAAACATTTGGAAGGGAAATCCCATTTGCAATTGCAAAATAAACAATATGAATAATCTTCACAAAAATGTGCAAGGCCTATGTGAATAGATTATTAAATGTTCCCTGAGAACATTGTAAAAGCTGCTTCTTGTATTCTTAGAAAGACTCAACATTGTGAAGGAAGCAGATATCTCATCATTAATTTGTGAGTTTTAAGTCATCTCAATAAATAGTATTTCTGTACTACCTGGGACAGTTCTAAAATCACATGGCAAAATAAAGGAACAAGAATATATATAGGAAATCTAAAAAGATGAATAATTTGGAAATTAATACAGCTTTCTTCCTAATTAATAATATTACTGATAAGGTGAGACTGGGTAGGAGTATAAAGGGATTCAAGTCCATAAGTATTTTATAATTAAGGTTATATTACATATGGAATAGATACTATTGGGATAGTGAGTGCCATGTGACTCATACCCATAGATTCGTCTACTCAGGAGGTTGAGGCAAGAGGATCTTGAATTTGAGGCCAGCCTGAGAAACAGCCACAGTAGGAGAGACACTCTCCAAAAAATGAATAAAACAACATAAATTATAATCTAATTCTTTACAAAAAAATCCAAATAGATAAAAAATAAGAATGTATAAGAATGCTAGAAGAATATACAGGACAAATTTTAAAATATCTTGTATGTGGATTTATGTGTTTATGGATGTATATGTAGCTTAGATATAACTCACAAGCTATAAGAGGCATAATATTATTTTGAGTATTGTAAAAGACACTTATGGCAAAAAAAAATAACCAACAAGCAAAAGACAGGGATGTGCTTATTTCCCACAATATATAAAGGTATCCTACTAGTCAATAAGAATGACCAGTAGGATACAAATTAAAAGATAAATGGGTAAATACCATAAAGACACACTTTCCAGAAAGGAAGATATAAAACAGGAATATATACTTGGTCTACTCATAACAAAAGAGGACAATTGAAAAGCACTGGGGACCAAACTCAGAGCCTTATACTTGCTAGACAACCTTTCTGCCAATTAGGTCAAGTCCCATCTTTCTGCTTTTTGAGTTTGTTTTTCAGATAGAGGCTCATGCTTTTCCCAGTAGTCAGCCGTGCACTTCTGTGACTCTTCTACCTTTGACTATCTGGAATTATAGAATGAACCCCCATGCCTAGGACAGGGTATTATTGTATTTTTAGCTGAATAATCAGAAATTTGATAACATACTATGAGAATGAAAATGTTAGGAAACATTGCTCCTAACTATTGTGAGTATAAAGTTAAATACTTCTATGAAAGGCAATTTGGCAGTCCCTATTTTAAATGTTCATGCCCTATAACCAAAAGATTCTACAACTAGAAGCTGACCATAACTGTTGCATTTGTACAAAACAAAGATCAAACAGGTTATTTGATATAATATATGTTATTATATAGGAGGAATAAACGACAGTAGAGATTTAAGAACAAAATTCCACCAATAAGGGCTATTGAATGTACGTAGAACAACCATAAATGGAATGAAATTCAGTCACTTAAAACCCCAAGGCTGTTTTATGGGTCTGGAGTGAAACACTTTCAAAGATATGCTGATATATATTATATATATATATAATATATATACATATATAAATTTTTTTCTGGTCATGGGGCTTGAACTCTAGGCCTGGGTGCTGTCCCTCAGTTCTTCAGCTCAATGCTAGCACTCTACCTCTTGAGCCAGAGCACCACTTCTGGCTTTTTCTGCTTATGTGGTGCTGAGGAATTGAACCCAGGGCCTCATGCATGCAAGGCAAGCACTCTACCACTGAGCCACCTTCCTAGCCCCATGTTGTTATATTTTTGAAAGCTACAGAATCCACATAGCATATTAACAATTGTGTTTGTGAATGTGTGTTAAGATTTATACCAACAAATCTCAAACATTTTGATCACAAGAAGACTTTACACTCCTAATAATGATCAATAACCCTAAAGAGATTGTCTTAGAAAGTCCTAGAAAGCTTAAGAATATGCAAGCAATCTCTGTTGATGTGATGATGTTATGTAACCTGTGGAAAACAGCACACCCCTGAGGGAGAATGAAAGTGAAGCAGTGACTGTTGTTTGTATATTAGTGTGAAAATAGTTTTCACCATATGGACTTCTTGAAAGAGAAGCCAGGAAAGAGTCTTGAAGATCCCATGAGTCTGTATTTCACACCTTGAGAACTGCTAACCTCTATCTAGATGATTACATATTCATAGGCAAGTTTTGCATGATGTTCTTGGAATGGTAAGAATTAGGTCTCTGGAGAAATAGACTTGGAGGACCAAGAAACTCTGGTGGGAGAAAGATGTAGTTTTCACTGTGTAACTTTTTGTAACTTCTCAATTCTAGGCATGTGTTAGTGATTACTTAAAAAATAAACTTACAGATCTGAAGAAATGAATTGAAATGCAAACAGAGATTTATGGCCTCTAGAATTAATTTGAGTCATGGACAAAGATTGATGCCCATGAATATTTGTTGCAACATTATTTATAAAAGCAAAGACTTGGAAACAACCCACATGTCGAAAAATAGAGATTGGTTAAACAAATTATGGTACATCTATACATTGTAATTCTATGCAATCATTAAAAATCATAAATCCTTAGAATGTTCTGTGATCTGGGAAAATGCTCACAGTATAATGTTAAGTTTAAAAAACAGCACAGGATATAATTTTGCATGAATCAAATTATACTAATTTAAAACAATACTGGAAGGATATATACCCAAATTTAAAGTCATTAGTTTGGGGTGGTGAGTGGATGAGTTATTCATACTGTCTTTCAAATATATTTCTGAGTCTTCTAAATATCCTACAGTTAATATTCATCACTTTTATAATCAGAGAGCAAATACTATAAAAATATTACAGTATTTTCCCACCATGGCTATTTCTTCTTAGTAGCTTCACTTGTGGGTGTTAATAGGACAATGGGGCATGTCTTAAGGCTTCTCTGCCTCTGGCTGTATCCTGCACTGATGTGTCTTACCTTGCTGGATGTTTGGCTACAAGTGGTACCCATTGTGGTGGATTGGCCTGCAGTGGCTGGCTTGGTTGGACAAACAGGCGTAATGGAAAATAGAAGAGCCTGATAGAATTTATCCTGCAATGCAATTATTCTATTGTTATTTTAGCAGCTTAAAATAATAAGAAGCATTTATTATCTCTTTGATTATGTGAGTTAAAGATTTGACCTAGCGAAGTGGTGCTGGCTCACACAATTACTGATACTGGCTGAGTCCGTAGGCATCTGAAGGACTGACCTGGGCTGGAGGATCTACTTCCTAGGTCACCTTGTTCAGATGCCAGGCCAGTGAAGTGAAGGCTAGCTACAGGCGAGAGTCTTTTGTTCCTTGACTCGTGGACTGCTCCATTGTGCTGCTGGCTTCCCCTAGTGCAAGTGATGAAAGAGGGTCCCTATGTCTTTCATGACCCTACTCAGAAACCACTCATGCTCATGTCTGCATCTCTTATTGATGACTCGTGATGACCCTAGGCAATACATAAGAACATAAACATAAGACGATGAGGCTGTTTGTTAAGGCTGTTTAACACTGCTACCAATTTGCTTTTCAGAATAATGGGCAAAGTTACAGAGACTTGGCCGAGTACTCCTGAGCCAGACTTCCAGGACTGGTGGAAAGTCTAAAAAATCCATTTTGCAGAATAGGGCCACTCTGAGGCTGCTAAGCTACAGCGATCCATCATGTAGGTTTTGTGACTTGTAAAGGGGAGGGATGTAAAAAGAAATCTTTTTAGACTAGCTAGTTCTCCCTGTTTACAAGAATGCTGTGCCTTGGTCTGGGGGCCCTGGTATTGGCCACTGATTATATAACTTTATATTCTGCATGCCTTGAATCAACCAGGATACAACTTGATTTCCTGTAAAGCTTTGAACTATCTACATGATACAATCATTGCAGCGTTTGAGCAGCTTCTCCCAAATTGCCTCAAATAAGCTTCTGTTATACACAGAAGTTCTACCAGACAAGGAGTGTAGCTTGGTGACTCTGGAAAGATAATTGTTGTGGACACAGGTTGCCTTAGGGCTAGGGAAATACACCTGCAGACTCTGTTCACCACTAGCAAGGGATGAGGAGAGGATACTGGGGCTCTGTCACAATGGGAAGAACAAGGCCAAATCTCAAAGCCAAGGTGGACAGGTGCTGAGACTTACCGGGTCTATATGGGGCCTCTGCAAGAAATCAGTGCCAGGAGAGACAAGTGGCAGGAAAAGGGCAACTTCAGCTTGTCTTCGTTTTATTTTCCAGGACAAATTCCATCCCAAGTTTGCTCAAAAAGTGAAGTGTTCCTTACAAGATCACAGATCTGATGGTGTGATCAGTTTTCAGAACAGGGGGCCTTTTGGAACTCCAGTATTAAAATGATGAATACCAGTTCTGCATGGTCTCTGTGCTTCCTAATACAAATGTTAGAGAGGAAAATCCAATTGGTTCAGACTAGCCTGAGGTTGGATTCTCTGGACTCTTGTTTGCCTCTGCTCTTATCAGCCATAGCCATAGTCTGGAGCCCACAGTACTTAGTGAGGTCTTCCATGCCCAGCTGTGGACATAATATGAAGAAGGGGAAAGCAAGAGAAGATGGACATCTCTAATTTATATACCTAGCAGAGAGGACTAGGAGTTCATGTGCATATACTTGAGCGTGCAAGGGATTGGTTGCGAGGGAACCAGTAGGTGGATACTAGCTGTCTTATCTATGGGGAGAGTCCTATAAAAACAAAGCTAAGAGATTGCCCTTTAAGAAATTAGGATCTGGCTGGGTACTGATGACTCACACCTATAATCCTAGCTACTCTGAAGATCATGGTTCAAAGCCAACCCAGGCAGGAAAATCCATGAAACTCTTTAACTAACTTCCAGAAAACCAGAAGCGAAGCTGTGGCAGAAAGTGGTAGAGTTCTAGCCTTGATCAAAAAAGCTCAGGGACAGCACTCAGGCCCTGAGTTCAATCCCCATGAGTGATGAAAGGAAAGAAAGAAAGAAAGAAAGAAAGAAAGAAAGAAAGAAAGAAAGAAAGAAAGAAAGAAAGAAAGAAAGGAAAGAAAGAAAGAAAGAAAGAAAGAAAGAAAGAAAGAAAGAAAAGAAAGAAAGAAGAAAGGAAGGAAGGAAGGAAGGAAAGAAAGAAAAGAGAGAGAGAAAGGAGAGAGATAAATGAAGGAAGGAGGGAAAAAATAAAGGAGAAAAGAAAGAAAAATTAGGATCTAGATACTGGTGGCTTATGCCTCTAATTCTAGTTATTCAGGAGGCTGAGATCTAGAGGATCATGGTTTGAAGTCATCTCAGTCAGAAAAGTCTATGAGGCTTCATCTCCAAACTAACCAGCAAAGCCAGAGATGGAGAGCATATGGCTTACTACGTGATAGAACACAAGGCATGCAAAGAAACCATCTGAGGCCTGAGTTCAAACCCTGATACTGGCAAAAAATGAAAATAAAAGAAAAAAAGATAGACAAATTAGGAACATGGTGTGGCTAAGTCTGAGAAGCAAGAAAATAATAGGAATCGTCATTTGATATATTAGAAATAGGATTCAAAGTAAGAGACTACTAAGAGAGTGGGTTGATGTTGAGCCACATTTTCTCAGGTCTTCCTTGAATGAGCCAAGATTGGTATCTGGACTTGGACTGGAGTCACTCAAAGCTAACATTCAGTCAGTGCAGGGTTGGGATAAAAAAGGAAGACAGGCACAGCACAGATGTGAAATGGTGGCTCAGATAAGACTGACCAATGGGAACTTTTATTTGATCATTAAGACAACTGGAGCAGGTCAATTGGATGTAGTCCATTGCTCAGCGATTGACTTGCTCTCAGTCAATCTGATCCATTGCATGGACACGAGAAAGTGCAGTCTCTACAGCCTTCTCCTTGATGCCATAGGCCAGGGCATTCACCTGTCTTGGCTGAAAATCAGACAACTAAATGCAAAGGATATTGTGCTTTGCTTTGAAGCCCTTTGAAGGACTCTTTAAGAAGGTTATATTGATAATCAAATTACCTAAAATTTTTTTCATCTTCCCCCCTCCAAAAAAGAATGTTTAAGAAGACAGGGATACATTAGGATAGAAGAAGGTGAGCAGACCAACATTTGTTGGTTACAGTAATAGCTCTGGCTCTTCTTCCCCTAACGTGCTAGGCTTTGACAAATAGAAGGATTGCTGTGAAATACGCAGTGTGAACACAGTTTGCTTTTATCTCTCTTGTTGTTTTCCCTCTGTTCTGTACATGTGAGGTTGTTTATAGTTTCCAGAAGAGAGCTGTCACTCTTTGGTGTATGAGAAAGGCATTTTCTGCATCTGTGCTGCCTTTTATGCCATGTTTTGGGAGAGATGGGAGCACAGAGGGCTCTCTGTTTCCACGCTGATGTTTCCATGCATGGACTGAAAGCATGTTGAGGTAAAGCTGGGCTTTCTGGTGGTGGTTGTGTTACTAAACAGCTAACTGAGGTCCTCTGGTTCACTGTAGGTGGAAGTCATGAGTAGGTGAGGAATAGATTTTCTCCTGTTGGCAGACCTGGACAGTTGAGTCCCAAAAGCTGATGAGCTGGCTGGACTGACAGACTCAGGCATGTCACAGCCTTAATTTCTGGGAAGCCAAGGCTTCTGGGTGTAGGGGCTCTAGGCTGGAGGCTTTTCATTCTCCATTTTGACTGCTACTGGCTCAGCCCTCACAAACTAGTATAATTTTTAGCTCTTAGAAGCAGCTGGAGGGAAAGCTTCCAAATCTTGGGTATGAGGACCCACAACACTTACAATGGCTAATGTCATGTTTCCTGGGCCTTGGTTGTTATAATTCTCAGGCCTTAGAACCCGGCAGCTCACTAGACTTCTTTCAGCAATAAGGGTCTGCAGTCCCTTGACATCAGCTTTTCATAGCCTTTTGCCTTTTTTATACTGCCACCATCCTTCATCGTCTCCCTGACCTCTCTTCACCATCTCTGCCCCCAGTTGCCTGCTGAAATCCTTCACCTCCCTTTTTGCTGCTATGGCTGCTGCTGCTGTGCTTTCTTTTCTGTCTTACCACTTAAGTTTACTCTGCCCAAGACAAAGCTCACTAATAGGCAAGAAGATACTTTGGGAAAAGCCTTCTATTGGGCCAATGTTGCAGTGTCAGGGGGTTGCTTGGGAAGATGTTTCTGACTGACTGGAAGAGAGGACTGAACCTAGTCAAGAAGAGGTGTGTGAATGACTGTCGCATGTAAATGTGGCACTGTAAATAGCACCAATGGAAGTCCAGCTTCCAGTTCCGTCAGTCACAGGGCTTACATAGGACAAACACAGGCCTTTTGTTGTACCCAACACATGTTTTCTGTTACGCACCAAAGGAAGGGCCCCCACCAGAGGAAGGGTCCCCAACACTGGCCTAAGTGAGAATGGCTGCAGGGTAAGCTGGGTCATCCGGAGTTCAAAGCTTTCCCTTGTTTTCAGAGGACATGCATGAGAGTTTCTGGAGTGGCCATGATGTGAATGGACTGTCATGCAGAAGCAAGTGTCCTGGCTTTACCTGAAGTGGTCCCTAAGCTCTAGTGAGGTGCTCTTTCATAATGGTAGTGGAGAGTTCAAACAGGAGGTCAAAGGGTTGCCTGGCTGGCAGCTTCCTATTGAGGGAAGGCATCTGGCAATGCCAGGAGAAGCAGTCGAATGGCTCCTTCCCAACAGTTCCAATTATTCATAGATGGGAAGGAACCAATACCCTGGGGAAGGAAGGAATTAACACAGGCAATGCCTGACAGCACTTAACCCCCTGTGAAGTCCCTGGAAAGGTGGGTTAGGACTCTCTAATCTGTTTCAGTTGGGCTCCTCAGTTTGCCTATAAATCCCACAGGAGTTACTTAAGGTCATTCTCCCTGTGTAAGATCTAGGGAGCTAATTATAGTCATTTTCCTCTGCTTAACTATTCTCTTTTGGACCCTTCATCTAAATCATCTGATGGGACATTTTCAGGTCCTCATTTTCTTTGGGACTCAATAGGCTGTTGCTGAGATATTTCTGACTTTCCACCTTGTAGGACCTCTCATGGTAGGTTGGGACTATGTGACTATTTCCTGCCAGAATTGTGAGTAGATGTAGACTGTGCCATTTCTGGCCTAGAGCATTGAGTTGTTGGTGTGAGACCCTCTGACTTCTCAAGAGTGGTTGCTCCATCAGCCTCGATCTACATGACCCATGATCACACAAAATAGATATGCCAGGAGATGATGGCTTTCTTTATTCTTAGTTTACTGAGGTTTTTGATAGGTTTATATTCTATAATTAGTTATTCTAAACAAATAGTAAGAGTCATTTCTAAAAAGAAAAGAAAAGAAACCATAATTCTGCCAAACGAGTAAGTCTAATTTTTCCCTTGTGTTCTTCTAGTCTTTTGTGGTCATTTGTAGTTTTGTTCTGTTGGGGTGCAGGCATGGGTTCAATTTTGTAGTCAAGGCCCCAGAGTGGTGAGAACCTAGAATGTTGTATTTATCATAGTTGGGGAGGCTCATGCTGGTGACTTATGCTGTGGTGTCCACTAGCCATGTCTGGCTACCAAATACTTAGAATGTGTCTAATCTGGATATTTTTTGTGGGGGGGGATCCATTTGTGGGGCTGAACTCTGGGCCTGGGCACTGTCCCTCAGCTCTTCAGCTCAAGGCTAGCACTCTACCACTTGAGCCACAG
>NW_012267236.1:5636345-5686557 GCF_000151885.1 Dipodomys ordii
CTTCAGCTCAAGGCTAGCGCTCTACCACTTGAGCCACAGTGCCACTTCTGGCTTTTTTCTTTTTGCTTATGTGGTGCTGAGGAATCGAACCCAGGACCTCAGGCATGCAAGGCAAGCGCTCTACCACTGAGCCATCTTCCCAGCCCCCATCTGTGATCTTTAAAATAGAGATACAGTTACTTCTCATAGTGTTACTGAGAATGTTTTGGGTTGTTGTTGTTGACTTTTTTGGGTAGGGGGTAGTGTTATCACTGGAACCCAGGGCCTTTGACATCCCAAATAAGGGTTTTACCACTGAGTTATACCCTTACACCATTATTGCAAGAATTAAATGAGATAATACATGTGATTTGCTTTGAAATATACTGGCCCATAATAAGTATACAGGACACATTTTCTACCACTGCTCCTGCATTTTGTCTTTCTGTCTCTACTTTCTCCACTTGCCCTTAACTCTACTTTCCCATTATCTTTCAGCTTAGTGGTAATGATAGAGGATAAAGATGAAAAAATTATAGCTATAGGCATGCCAAAAAAAAAAAAGACCCAAATTGTCCCAGTGGGACATATGGTTTTTGGAGGAAAAGAATAACTGGTATGAATTCTCTTGTTTACTTGCTGTTTGACCTTGGGCAAATTATTTCTCTGATCCTTAGCTGTTTTGTCTCTGTAATGACAATAATCATGTATATATATATATATATATATATAATTATATGGACTCATTACCTTGCTCATGTAACTGTAACCCCTCTGTACAGTATCTTTACAATAAAATATATATTAAAATATATACACACATACAGATATATATTTTGCAAAAGACCACTCTGTGAGTCTCTCTCTGTCGCTCTCTGTCTCTCTCTCTCTCACACACACACACCGATGTGTATGTATGCTGCCTGATAAGCTACCAGTACCCAGTACTCATTTTAAAAATTATCTAACAAAAGGGGAACAACATTTGAGATTTAGTCTAACTCAGTTTACATGGAAAATTACTTGTCCTTCCTTGGGAGAAATTTAAGAGAATTTATAAGAAATATGAGAGTTAATTGAGACCCCTGTGTCTATGTAATGTTTAGGGACATTAAATCCCCGCTAGCTTAAGTTTCAGATCTCTGCCGCCCTCTAGTGGCCACTGTTTCCTGGAAACTTTGCAGTCTGATAAAATACAGAAGTCAATTCTCCTTTGAGCAAGAATTATGTGGAGAGATAAGGAATGTGGAAGGGAAAGGAAGAAGAAAAAGGGAGGAGAGGAAATACATGATGGAATGGGGCGTGAGGGAGATGACATGATGGTCTGTTTCATATTTCAGATTAGAAAAGTCTTTATCTATCTGCACATGCCAGCAAAATCTGGCGAGAATCCAAACGCACATCTGCATATACTAGAAAAACATCCGCCTTCATATTCTTCTTTCCTCTTTTATCTTCACCCTTACCTACCTGCTGTCCTCCACCAAGATGGGAGCATCTTTTCTTCTCTTTGAGTCAGATAAATCTTTGCCCTTACATTTATAAAGTCAATGTATCCTGTCTGAGGCCAGATGCCTGTCCAATTAGGTAAGTTGCACCTAGGTTGTGAACTTGAGCTGGAAGTAAGGCATTCTGAGAAGTGATGCTCTTTTGTTATTAGGCATTCTGCTGGCCAGTAATAGTACCATAGTGCTAGAAAGAGGCCAGCCCTGGTAGGGTAGAGGCTCCATGTAACTATCAGGTCCCTAGGGTGAGGGACAAAGCACTGTGGCTCTAAGAGCTCAATGAGGGCCATTCCACTTGGTGGTGTGCTCTGATTCTGAGGGAGCTCCTCTGGTACTTGTCAAGTTGCGAGCTTGGAGGAATCTCGCCTTGTTTGCAGTGACAATCAACCTTTTAAAAGAAGGCACTGATGGATGTGTGTGAACCAGAGATTACAGTCTTGTCTGTGGTTCTAGTGAGCTGCTGTTTATAAACACAGCCATTGTCTGAATTCTTTGCTGTCCTTTCCTGCGATAAAAGAGAGACCAGAGATAGAGCCCTCACCTTGAAGGACATTAATAAAAATGGGAGGGGGGAGGATCTGGGGTTCTGGATTTTCACTCCCAAGACTGTGAGCCAGTATCTCATGCTTCCTTTCAGCTAACTTGCTTCTACATTTTCTTTGTTGTTCATGGAGGGCTACTAGTAGCAGGGAAATACCCGAGTAAGGGAGGAACACTCCGAGTCTCTCAGGATGTATGACCTAAGGAATATCAACGAATATTTCTGCACTTGGAAAACTGGAATTAAAAATATTTGCCTTGGGCAGGGGTGTAGCTCATTGTTAGCGTTGGACCATCATGCTAGAGGCTCTGAGTTCACCTTTAGCACTGAAAATTTACCTTGCAGAAACTACAGGAGTGGGCACCTGTTCACTACCTTTCTGAGAAAATGAGGTGAGGGGCAGGAAAGAGGTCGCACAAGATTTGCTGTAGTTGAAGAACTCTTCCCCACCCCCACCCCCCACATTCATTTCTCCTGTGTGAATTTCAAGAGGCCAGACTCCCAGGAATGCCTTTAAACAACCGGAGAAGAAGCTGTCGCCAAGCCCTTCTGGGCTTTTCTTGCGGCTCTGCCACTCTCCCCTCCTGGCTTTTCATTGCCTCCTTTTTATTCCGAAACCTGCTTTTCTGAAGTTGGGCCCTTACAATGTGCTAAATGCATAACTAAGGAGAAGGCTTGATTGCAAAAACACCTTCCAGTGTCCCCTGCTTGTCCAAGACACGCTCTTGTCTAGAGAGCAGAGAAATAGGGCAGAGAATCCAGAGGAAGGGCAGGCAGGAAGGAGAGCGAGCCTCCGAGGGACTGACAGAGGGAGGGTGGAGCGGATTCCGCTTTTCTCAATGAATACCCAGGCCTCTGTAGATTTGCATAGGAGCCGAGCTCGCCACGCTATTGGTTGAGGCGTGCGGGTGGGGCGGGCCTACGGGGGGGGCTGGACCAAGGCGCAGAGTTGGAGAGCGAGCCCCGCCCCCCGCCGCGGCCCCGCCCCCTCCCGGCGCGCGCTCACGGCTCGGCCAGCTGCAAGTGGCGGGCGCCCAGGCAGATGCGATCCAGCGGCTCCGGGGGCTGCAGCGGAGGTGGCAGCCGGCACCTCCCACTGCCGCTGTCCGGGGAGGGTGGGAGGGTGTCGGGGGGGGGCACTCAGACGCCTTCCAAGCCGCCCTCTGTCCACCCACTGGCGCTGCAGCTCGGTGAGGAGGGCTCAAGATTTCGGGTTCCTCTGCCCTGCACGCGTTTGCTTGGCCACTGCGGCCGAGGCTGAGTGAACTCCAAGGAGCCAGGACAGCGGCCACAGCGAGGACATCGCAAACTTGCGGGCGGGCGGGCGGGGGCGAGCCCCGCTCCACGCTGAACTTCGCCGGGCCGTGCGGCGGTCCCCCCCCCCGGGCGCCCCGCCGCGAAGGTCGCTGGGGAGCGGGGCGGGGAAGGGGGCCCGGGCCGCCGGCGATCCTGCGCCCCCTCCCCGGAAGAGCCGAAGGCCACGCCGCCGGGGACGGCCAGGACAGCGGACTCCACCTGGGAGCCACGGTTCCCAGCTTGGAAAGTTGTAGGGAGGCTCGCAGGCTGCGGCCCGGACGGCGGCGGGCAGACCCCGGCTCCCGCCGGCCCTCAGGAGAAGACCGCGCTACCCGATTGCCACCTCCCTTCCAGCGTAGTACTTTCTTTGGTTCTGGAGCAGCAGCGCTACGAGCCGGAGCTCCAGACGGGAGGGGGGCGCGGCCCGGGGCTGCGCGGCGCGCGGGAGGCGCCGCTCGCGCCAGCGGCTGAGCCCCGCGCGCTCCACGCTCTCTCCGGATTCACCCTGACTTCAGCGCCGCGTGACTCGGGCCCGGCTGGTAGCTGAGGGTCCGGAGGACAGGAGACAACCCCGAGCACGACCTCAGTACACAGAGCCCCGCGGCGGGATGGGAGCCATCGGGCTTCCGTGGCTGCTGCTCCTGCTGCTTTCCCCGGCCGCCACGGGCGCGGGCACCGGGACCGGCCAGCGCGCCGGCGGCTCACCAGCGGCAGGATCGCCGCTGCAGCCCCGGGAACCGCTCAGCTACTCCCGCCTGCAGAGGAAGAGTCTGGCGGTGGACTTCGTGGTGCCCTCGCTCTTCCGCGTCTACGCCCGAGACCTGCTGCTGCCGCCTTCGTCTTTCACGGAGCCCGGGGCTGGACCCCCGGAGGCGCACGGCTGGCTGGCTCTCGACTGCGCCCCTCTGATCCGGCTGCTGGGGTCGCGGCCCGGGGTCTCCTGGACAGCCGACTTGGGCTCTCCCTTCCCAACCGCGACCTCAACGCTGTCCAGGGTGCTGAAGGGCGGCTCGGTGCGCAAGCTCAGGCGCGCCAAGCAGCTGGTGCTGGAGCTGAGCGAGGAGGCGATCCTGGAAGGCTGCCTGGGGTCCCCAGAGGAGGCGGTTGTGGGGCTGCTCCAGTTCAATCTCAGCGAGCTGTTCAGCTGGTGGATTCTCCACGGCGAAGGACGGCTGAGGATCCGTCTGATGCCCGAGAAGAAGGCATCCGAAGTGGGTAGAGAGGGAAGGCTGTCCGCGGCGATCCGGGCCTCGCAGCCCCGCCTTCTCTTTCAGATCTTCGGGACCGGTGAGCAGCTCCCACCAGAGTTTGCTGGCATTTGCATTTTTAGTACCACCAATATGCGGTCACTGTTAACTAACACTACCCTTACCGGCCTTCCCCCAACCTCAGCTCCTCTTTCCTCATTCCTGAAGTTGACTGTGTTTTATGTTGTCCCTGGATAGCACCACCCCAAGAACCTTCTTTCCTCTTTGTAATCAAGTTGGGAGCAGAGATTCTTCCTGCTGGCAAAATACCCTCTTCTACCACCTTACACGTTCCAAACAAAAATAGAATGCCCTCTCCTTCCTGGGCCCTGAGAATAGTTGAAATGACCCTAGTCTCTGTAAGTTCCAAACTAATACCAGATCTCAAAACTATTGCTCTGTCCCTCCTCCCTCCCCCTCCACCGCCCCTTTGCTCTTTTCACAACACGAATTTGGAGAATGTAGTGTAATTTCTCAGGATGATAGTATTTCCTCTACATCTTGAATCCCACTCAACTCTACCTGGCTTGCTGGGAGGTGCCTCTTCTTGATTAATTCGTGATGTTCCCTCTTCCACCCCAACTTTCATCCTCCCTGTGTTTTTGCTCTCTCAGGCTCTCATTCTTCCCAGGTGTCTTGGGAAGGGTTCAGAAGAACCAAGGATCAGTGAGAGGTGTGTGTGGGGGGGAGGGGATGGGAAGTTGTAAAGATTGCCTTGCTGTAGGGGAACAAATATGAGGCCAGGGAGAAATTAGCTTTTCTTCCCTTTCCTTTGGTTTCTTAGCTTGAGTGTCTGCAGCAGCAGCAGCTCTTGGGGATGGACTCTGGCAGGCCTGTTTCACTGCAGATTTATCTGCTGGGGACTCCTGAAATGAGGTTTCTGTTTCATTTACTCCCTCATTTCTTCACATAGTCACTGAGTTGGTGTTTGTGTGTGTGTGTGTGTGTTTGTGTGTGTGTGTGTGTTCAAACACTGACTTCTAACTCTTCCCATAGTATTCTTTGACTGGAAAACCAGGTGGTTTTGAATGGATGTTTGTTTCTCTTGTAAGACTGCAGGGGAAGGACTCGTGAATAAAATATGCAATGTGAATGAATGGGAACAGCACAGAAGAGAAATCATGTTTTTTAAAAAGCCTACACTGATTCCATTGAGTAAACCTAGCTTCTTTTCTATCATTCTCATCATCAGAAATAAATGAAGTTCTTATGCTTCACTGGTTGCTAATGTCTACTACTAATTGAAGGGAATGCATTGAAACAGGTCCATTGTAGAGCTGAAAGTATCTCCCATGCTGTCCCAACACACACACACACACACACACACACACACACACACACACATACACACACACACAATATTTCACACAGCAGAGAAATTTGGAAGTATAAGTTCTCTGATTATTGCTTGGAAAGCACATTGCTGCGTGGTCCCCAGGGAAGACAGTGAGACACCTATCTCAGTACTAGTGTTGGTAGCATTGAGACATGAAATGACACTTTCTGATTGGTACTGGAATTCATATAGTGCATAGTAAAGGTGGAGTCTGACAAATTTGACAGTCTCTTCGATGTTCTGAGAGAAGAGAGGGACACCACCACTATTGTCCCACATAGGATACTTATAAAGATACTTGTAAAGAACAGCTGGGCTTTAATGTCATTGTAGCTTCTGTGGTTTATACAGACATTATTCTTTTTTAGTGCTCAATATTTTTGTTGTAGATGTAAGAGTGAAAGGCAGATTTTCACCCACTTCATGTCCATGAGAATCTCTGAAGCCTCCCCAATCCATCAACTCTTGTTAAGTAACCATAGGCTTCTTGCAGTCTGGATCAGCTATGATCACATCTTGGTAACTGGCTAAAGGGTTCTTTCTGCATGCCTAAACTTGCCAACCATTAACAGGTAGGTTGAAAGGAACATCAGTGAGTGTTTTGGAGAGTTGTATCATCCATCTCAAGATTATATTACTCTCAAAAAGCCCTATAGAGGGACCAAAGCTTCTGAGTGGAGACTTTCATGTAGCAAGAACAGCCCTCCAAAAACTGCTCTGCTATTGGGTGTAGGGAAGCAAAGAGTGTCTCAAGTCCTCTCTCAGCAGTGCAGTCCATTTGGCAGCTAGACCAAGCCCTTATGCATCATTTCACACATCCAGCAAAGCTGGTTTTAGAAAGAGCCAGGATTCTGCCATTAAAAGGCTAGAAATTTTGGCCAAGCATTTTTCAGCAGGATTGGGATCAAATGATTATTGATGGGATCAAATAAGACACTAAGTATAACTGGATGAGCTCCCCATGACCTCCAGAGAGACGGACAGCTTATTGAAAAGCACTCCAGGCCTGTGCTGATCACACTTGGAACAGGCTGGTGTCTCCTGTCTCTGAGGACAGATGTCGCCTGCAGTTAGGCTGCTAGCCATGTAAGACTAGTCTCTTGTTCTACCATTCAGATACAGGCTCCTTCAGATACAGTGTACCTTTTACACCCACCAGGGAGTAGACACACCCTGTGATAGATCATGCTCCATGTTTGAGGCAACATATATCATTGTGTTTTCATTCATATTCATGGATAAAATTTCTGGCTTAGGTTCTGTCACTTGGATTGATTTTGCTATTTATCATGTTTAGAAAAACTCAGGTTATTCTTTTTATATAGGGTCTGATTTATAGAAAAGGCATTTAACTTCTGTGACAGAGGATCTTCAATTATATAAAGGGAAGTAGGTAAAATGCTGCTTATCTCTTCCTGCTTCTACTGAATGGGCTGGCGGTATAACCTAGAGGGGAGCAACTATGTCTCCCTCTGGAATTTCCTTTGTAAAGAAAGAAAGAAGAGAGGATGGTGGTTTTGCCACCCTTTGTGGCCAAAATCCAACAGCAACCCTTTTGCCTCAGACTGAAAATTGCTTCTTAAACTTAAGCAGGATAATGACTTAGGGTATGACAAAGATTGCGAAGTTAAGGCAAAGAAACAATATGTGTATCATTTGTGGATTGGGGAGGGGGGTCTTGAGAAGCCTTATAATAAATTGGTATGCTTACGTGTATTTTTTTTCTTTTGAGGTTACCATGCTTTCCTAAATGGAATTACTGTTTCAAAGTCCACTACAATTCCCAGAGCACCCATTCACAGATAAGGGGTGGAGAAGCAGTTGCTGGAATGAATATGAATGGTGATGTACCATCCTTACCAGCCCAAATCATATATAGTATGTCTGCCTGGAGGTTAGCACATTGCCCATGGTTCTGGTTTATATCCTGGTTTGTAGGTGTTATGAGATCTGCTTCTGCCACCCCTCAGGCAGAGAGCTAGAGGATATTGTGGAGATAGAGCAGTTTCCCTGTAAACCTCCCTCCACACTTGAGGAAAGGTGATATATGGTTGGGGAGTGTGCATGTACTATGAAAAGTCTTTAGCAATTTAGAATAGATATATGCAATGCAATACATCTGACCCTTGACCTTACACCTGTCCATCCCTTCCCAGTTCATTTCTAAAGAGGACAGAGAGACTAAAGAAAGACAGAGAGGAAATGGGAGCTCCTAGAAGGCGTATCAGTTATTGAAGGTGGATTGAGAGAGCTGGAACTAATCCAGAGAAGAGCAGAGAGCTGATTTAAGAGTTGAAGGAACTGATTTACGATGAAAGATGAAAAGAATTAAATATATATGGCTGAGCTAAGTGGCAATGAAGGCAAAGCCATGGTAACAATCTACAAATCTCAGATGAGAGAGTCTGGCAGTGAGGGAGAGAAGTTATTTAGTGTGGCTCATGGAAGTAATAAGATGAGACTTGCAGAAGGAAACTTCAGGTTAGATAGCAAGGAACCTTATTTTCTGAAACTGATATTGCTCTCACTATGGGATGGAATTCCAAGGCAGCAGGAGTCAGGTGAGATTTGGGCCAGACAAGCCACATCATTCATAATTAATAAGTTCTATATTTTCAAATGTTAAGAAGCTATAATAAGCAGGAGAACAGGGACGGGCATGGCAGCAGGAATCAGGATCTTTTGGGATCTAATTCCCAAGAGCCTTTGAGAATTGGTATTTCTACCAAGAAATTTGGTGTTTCTACCACGTATTATCTATGAACCTTTGAAGAGGGTAGGGAATACAAGAAGACTTTTGGTAAAAATCTTTGAAGTTACAGGGTTTATTCTTTCCTATTCCAAGACTTAACCCAGTTGGTATGATCCAGTGAGGAAGAAAGACATTTACCAGAGGACTATGTGTCTAAGACACATCTGTAGGCTTGTGTGTGTGTGTGTGTGTGTGTGTGTGTGTGTGTGTGTGTGGTGTGTCTGTCTGTCTGTCTGTCTGTCTGTGACTGAGTCACTGGGCAGGGCAGGAGGTGACCATGAGAAGATGAGATCCTTTCAAGATTTGGTAGACTCCTATTTGCTTTCTGAAAATCTTTTTTGAATGACTGTTCTGGAGATAAAACCCACTCACAGCCAATGTAACATTTCACAAATTTTCAAAACAGAGCTCCACAAGGGATTTGTTGAGTGTGTGAGTACGGAGGGTATTCACTAATGAAATTATCTTTCATGGATTATCTTTATAAACAAGTTGGTCTTTTGAGTGTCAGGAGAGTTGGAGCAGCAGAAGTTACAGTATCCTGCCCCTCTTAGGGTAACTTTACTTCAAGGGAATTTGCACAGCCTGAACTGTAAAGACATTTTGTCTCACATTATAACCATAATTAGTGTCCTAGTTATATGGAACTTTAGAATTTATAAAGCACTTCATTATTATTACTATTACTATTACCATTATTCTTACTACTACTACTACTATTATTAGTGTGAGTCCTGGGGTTTGAACTCAGATCCTTGGCACTGTCCCTGAGCTTTTCCACTCAAGGCTAGCACTCTACCACTTAAACTGTAGCTCTACTTCTCACTTTTTGATGGTTAATTGGAGGTAAGAGTCACACAGATTTCTTTTTTTTTTTTTTGCATGGGCTGTTTTGGACTATGATCATCAGCTCTCAGCTCCCTGAGTAGCTAGAATTACAGTCATGAGCCACCAGTGCCTAGATATATACTGTTTATTATTCTACTGTTGTCAGTGTCAACTTTGTTTTATAAATAAAATATTTGGAATCAGATTTTGGTAACACTCTTTCAAGGCCATGCAGATACAAAGTGATACACCTTTCCAGGTGTATCCTTTTATGTGTTAAGAGGTTAGAAGAAGCTGTGTGCGGTGCTGGCTACTGATTGGAACCTCACTTCTCCTTAACTTAAAATCAGGCAATCACTTCAAGGAATAAATTATAAACAACCATGACATGTACAAGTATTTGGTATACAACTGTCATGGCTTGGAAGACTTCCTGAAATCTTTTAGATCCAGTTTTACATTATAAACATGGAGGTAAAATATTTTTAAAAATGGGGGTAGTAGTAGTTCCTAAGTGTTTCTAAATGGATATAGTCATAGTTTAAAGAATTGCTATGGAGGGCGGCTCAGTGGTAGAGCGCTTGCCTTGCATGCCTGAGGCCCTGGGTTCGATTCCTCAGCACCACATAAGCAAAAAGAAAAACAAAAAAGAATTGCCATGGAGATTAAATTAGATGATGTGAGCAAATTCTTAACCCAATGCCTAATGGATAATAAAGTGTTTTGTTTCCTGTCACAGTAGCATCTTTCTAGTAGGTGGTCATTATGATGTGTACTTCTGTAACTCTAAGGGCTCAGTCTATATAGTCTACCATTTTTTGTTTTTGTTTTGGTGCCAGTTCTGGGTCTTGAACTCAGGGCCCAGTCACTCTCTCTGGGCTTTTTGGCTCAAGGCTAGCACTTTACCACTTGAGCCACAGCTCCATTTCTGACTTTTTGGTAGTTAAATGGGCTTCAAACAAGAGCAATCTTCAGATCTCAACCTCCTCAGTAGCAAGGAGTACAGGCATGAGCCACCAGAGCCTCGCCAATAGTCTACCATTTTTGAAACAGGGTTATATGTCCTCTCCATGGGGCTTCTCAAAATGAGGTCTTTGAACTGAAGCCATTTCCCCCAATTCCAGATTTTTACGAATATAGTAGACACAAAAATCTTCCTTTTAATGACAGAAAATGCTTAAGTGCATTGGGTCCTAAGCTTGCTTATAGCTTCATGGTAATTTGTAGATGATTGTCCAGATGAAGTTGTAGCACATTTCTAGAACCCAGGAAGATTTTTTTTCTAATCCATTTCCAATCTGTATCCACCCCCTTCTCAAAGTAACCATGCTTTAGACTCCCAAGTCACCAATTAGTTGTAAGTATTCTTGAACTTTAGGTCAGTGGAAACAAGCTTTATATTTTCTTTTGTGTCTGGTTTCTTTTGTTGACTGTGATTGGTGAGCCATTAACCATGTTGTTTTGTAGCACAGAATTCTTTCCTTATACTGCTGTGTTGGAGTTCTTTGTATGAATATAGACCATTTGTTTATTTATATTGTCTTCTCTTTTTTCCTTACCAAAGAGTGGGTGCTATGGGAGAAACAAACATAAAAGATCTATAGATAATGCATAGACTACATCATGGACCTGGGACTAAAGTCCTACTCTATCATTTACTGGACCAAGCATATATATTTTCTTTCCTCTGTACTTCAGTTTTTTTTAAATCTGTAAAGGGAGGAAAATAATACCCACCTCCCAGAGTTATTGTGAATTAAGCAGTATGATACGGGTAGTAGGTCCTCATACATAGTTGGTGTTCAGCAAGTGTTAGTTTCATTCCCAGGTTCTTGATTATGTTTTTTTCCCCCTTTGTAGTCAGAATAGATGCTTCAAAAACTCCTCCTGAAATGGGGAAAGTAAGCCTTTTAAGGTGAAGTCATTAGACACAGAGGGTACAGAGAGTAAAAGTTACAGGCAAGCACTGTGTATATTGATATAATAATTTTAATGAACAATTTTTATAAATAATGTAATAAAAGCATTCTTACACTTAGTTTAAAATCAACAAATAAAGTATTCAATGATGAATAGTTTTTAAAAAACTAATTTGTCTTATACTCAAGTCAGTTGAAAGTCAGTCTTAAATCAGAAACAAAAATGAACAAAAATATGATTATAATTATCAAAGAGCGAGAAAGAGACAAAAATGTCTTAGAATAGGGAGACACAAGTAGAGAAGCAGAGAGGAATGTAAAACAAACAACTCATAAAAACATACTCTAGGAATTAATTATCTAATGAACACAGACACCTACATCTAACAAAAGACTAAAATAATGATGGAGAATGAAGAAAGGTAGTGAGCAGGAGTGAAGAAACTCTTGATTATCTTGGCCAAAAATGATTCTGACCTGGTGTCAAAAACTGCCCTCTGAATGTGTAACTCACATTATATAGTGATTATTTCCAGCTTTATTGAAGTAAAGATCACATACAATAAACTGTGCCTATTTGAACTGCACAGATTACTTTGCTTGATGAATACATACACTTGTGTAACCACTGCACTAATTAGGATATAGAACATTTTTGTCAACCCTTGAAGAGTTATTCTTGACCTTTTGCTATGAGCTTCCTATACTTTCTGCTCCAGGGAACTTCTGAATTGATTTCTGTCTCAATATATTATTTTCTGTCTGATCTATTGATGCCTATGAATGGAATCATGTAGCAATTCTCTTTTAGGTTTGTTTTGTTTTATTTAGAATAATGATAAGATGTATCTGTATTGTATATATTTGTAGTTTCTTTTTTTGCTGAATAGTATTCTACTGTATAAAAGTAAAACAATTCTTTTAGCCAATGTGGGACATTCACAATTTGAACCTCTCATGAACATAAGTGCTACAAACTTGTGTCCCAGTAATTTTATGACTGTATGCTGTCAGTTCCTTTACACTCATTATAGAATTGTTGGATCATATGGAAAATACATGCTAAACCTTTTTAAATAACTGCCAAACTGTCTGGGGCATGGTGGCTCACATTTTTAATTGTAGCTCTTCAGAAAGCCAAGATCTAAAGGATTGAAATTTGAAGTTATTCTAGCAAAAAAGTTCATGAGCCACCATCTGTAAAATAACAAAAATCTCTAAAATAGCAAAATCAAGGGCAGAGACATGGCTTAAGCAGAGTTTTAGTTGAGCAAGAATGAGGCCCTGAGTTCTAACTCCAGTACCAGCAAAACAATACAAAACTGTTTCAGGTTTTTTGGAGTGTGTGTGTGTGTGTGTGTGGTACTGAGGTTTGAGTTCAGGACATTATGCTTGTGTGACTTGTGTGCTCAGCTGGCACCCTACCATGTGAGCCATGCTTGTAGTCCTACTTGTTGCTGGTTATTTCGGAAGCAGAGATTCATGGACTTCTCGGGGTTCTTCCAGAATTCAGCCTTCTGAGGAGCTAGGATTACAGACATGAGACACTAGCATCTAACTTCAAGCTGGATTTTATATTCTATAATCTCACTCTATTATATGGGAATTCCATTTTCCCTACATTCTTGAAGATATTTGGTATTGCAATATGTGGTGATATGTCACTATCGTTTTACTTGGCATTGCTCTTGTGTTGAATATCCTCTATTGCATGGTCAGTCAACCCAAAAAGTTAGAATGATAATTTATTTTTCCTAATTTGGGAATTTGGGGCGAGCTTGGCTGGGTGACTTTGCTCAGAATCATTCATGAGATTAAGTCTGATTTCAGAGAAGGTTATAGTCCTGTTGAAGCTAGGCAGAAGCCATGGGGTCTTCAACAAGGCAGCTCACTCCCATGCTGGACATGAGTGGGAGTTCCAGGTTTACCCTAGATCCTCTCCAAGGGGCTGGTTGAGCCCTTCATTCTGTTCCATCTGCTGAGATCATATGTAGTTTCCTTTTTATTATGTAAATGTGGCACCTTTCACTGTTCGAGTTTTCAAATGTTGAATAACTTCCTATCTCCTGGATAAACCTTACCATGTCACTGTATATTATTCCTCTTACCTATCATTTCCCCTATTATCTCCATTCTGCTATACTTATTTACTTTAGGGTGTTATGTTCAGTTTACAACCTTTTGAAATTCATAAAGTTAAAAAAATTCCATTTAAAATGATTTCTATTCACCTCCTTAGAATTGCCTTTCCATTCATTTTCGAGAGTTTAGAATTTTACCTCCTACAACATTTGCAATAGCTTCTTTAAAGTCTCTGATTATTCCAGTATCTGGATCATCTTTTTTATTTTTTTAGCTTAGCCTACTTCATTTTTTAATAAGTTTTTTTATTGTGAAAATACCATACAGAGGGGTTACAATTACATGGGAAAGGTAATGAGTACATTTCTTATCAAGCATTGTTGCCTCCTCCTTTGTTTCCCCTTATCATCTGTGTGCTCCCATCTACCCCGCCCCCAGCCTACTTCATTTTTATTTTTAATTTAATTTTATTGTCAAGGTGATGTTCAGAGGGGTTATAGTTACATACATAAAGTAGTGAGTACATTTCTTGTTGAACATTGTTATTATTGGCATCTGTTGATGATCCTTCCTCTCACAAAATGGTCCCATTTAGGGGGGATACATTTTCTGAATTATTTTAGAATGTATCTTGGTATTGCTGAGCATTGTGTCATTTGCTCTGATACTTGGGTGTGATATGAACCTTCATTCTGTTCTCAAATCCTTTTCTTTTCATTTGTCTGCGTATGTACAATTCAGATATAGTCAGAGCCCTGGCTGGTTCCTTCAAAGAATGAGCACATTTCCATCTCCCTCTTAGCTCTCTCCTTTCACGTAGCCTCATTAACTTCAGAGCTTTCCTTGACTGAGCTACTACCCAGTCCTTGCCACTCTGGTTGCTTTTAGGCTAAACAATGAGATAGAGAAAAGAAACAGTGTCTCTCCCCTTGCTCTATGGCCTGCAAAGACCCCTTGCCAGTCCTCAGGCTTCATTTCTATCCTCGTTTCCATTTGGTTGCTGACCTCCTAATCCTGCTGACAGTGCTGCCTCCCTACCATCAGAGGAAACAGAGAAGACAAAGAAAAAGAGATTCTCTTCTTACTCCCTAAATCATAGGATCCTGTTCTCCATAGCCTTTTGGCCAGAAAGAAATGATTTATCTGGGTGAATAACTCCATGGCAACACCCATTCAATTTTGATGGGTGTCCAAATTTGGTTCACAAATAACAAAAGAAAAGAATTCAATACAGAAAACTCATCCTGGGTATGTTGCCTTACCAGATATTGTCTCTCTTCCTCAATATTTCTGGTTTTATTTACTTTTTAGAGTCCTTAGTAGTTGTTTTTAATCTTTATGTTTTTCTTAGAGTTTTTTTTATAAAAATTGTAAAGAGCAAGCATAAGTCAGCTTGTCTATATTTTTTGTTGAATCTGCAATCCCATCTACAAAAATTTCCCTTCTGTCTTTAATATTTAATATTATACTATACTTTTGCCTTTACACTGCCTTGGCTTTTGTTTGCTAAAGAAGTCCTTGCCTTGTTCTCATTTCTTTTTTAATGCTATCTTTCTTTGCTATTTTTTTAATTTAAATTTTATTGTAAAGGTGATGTACAGAGGGATTACATTACATAAGTAAGGTAATGAATATATTTCTTTTTGAACAGTGTTACCCTCTCCCTCCTTTTCTTCTACACCACACCTCTAACCCCCCCCCCCACCAAGTTGTAAAGTTCATTTCCAACATAGTGTCTTGTATCACTGTAGAATTGGTTTACTATTTGTCCCACCATTTCTGTGATTCCCTTTCCCTTCCCCAAATCAGATAAACCTATATACAAGACAAAGGATACTGAACTAAATAAAAATCAGTGACAACAGGTAATAAACAAAAAGAGAAAAATAAATACACTGCAAACAGTATAATAATTTTTAAAAAACATCAAAAACTTCTTGCTTTCATTTGTAATGAATAGTTCCACTGGAACTATTCCATATTTAGGTTGATATTTAGCAATTTAATGATGACCTACTGTTACTTTGTATGCATCATTTCTTAAGACAAGTTAGAGATTCTCTTCAACTGTGTTTCTTTTTTGTGTCACCTCCACCCTTCTGTGTGTGTGTGTGTTTCAGAATTTCCTTATTATCATAAGATTTCAGCAATTGGATTAATGATGTGCCTTGAAATGTTTTCCTTAGTGTTTTCACTGTGTGGAGTATGTTGAGGGAATCTTTGTTCTATAGATTAATATTTGTCACCACATTTGGAAATTTTCCATTTTTTTCTGTCCTTCTTTACTAGAAATACGATTAAGTTTATATTTGCTATATAATGTGCTACTACTACATTTTATTAACAGTCTGTCCCATTTTTATTTCAATGTTTGAGTTTTCTTTACTTGTCTGAATTGTATTTATTGCTGTCTTGGACTTTGCCTTCTTCAGTAGTGTTTAATCCGCTGATAATCCAGCCCAAATAATTTTTATTTACTTTAGATATTGTATTTTCTGCTCAAGAGTCTATTTACATTTTTATTTCAGTCTTTCTTTTTCTTTAAATCTTTGAACATATTTATCATAGCTGTGTTAATGTTCCTTCTGCTAATTCTATTATTTCCGTCTTTATATTGATCAGTTTTTCTGTTGATAATATAGATCATGTTTTTGTTCTTTGCATAACCAATAATTTCATATTTGAACTTCTGAATTATAAATATTATGTGGGGATTTTGCTTTCTTCATTTAAAGACTGTTAAAGTTTGATGATTTAGTCACTTGCCCTTTGATTTGTTTCGATTTTAATTATTCTTGTTTTGTTGGAGGGAGTGTGCAGAACTCCCTATTTTGGTTGTTAAGCACCTACACCTTTTCCAATTCTTGTGGATTATTTGGGAATTAGTCAGTCTGGAAGATGTTCCTTGGTAGATGTCCCATGGTAGGTCTTCTTCTGGGGAATAAGTGCTCTTTGCTCAGACTATAGACTCTCACATTATGAGTGTACAACTTAATATTCAGCCAAAGACTCCAGGAGAACTCTATGCAGTTTTATGTAACACCGTCTTTCTATTTCTCTTTCTCTAGTTGGCTTTCTGAAAATTCAAGCTGTTTTCACCTTTCCAAACTTTAAAGTCCATTACCTCTGGCCGGTGAAATCACCAAGCTATTTGGGTTTCTCCTTTCTGTGTCAGCATCTGGAAAATATCTCTAGCTAGAAAATCAAAGCAATGCATATGTTTTCACTTTCTCAGTCCTGTATGCTTATTATTTAATGACTAAAAGCAGGTTGGTTTTTTCCCTAATTTTTCCAGTTTTACAGCTTCTCATAGCAGGAAGCTTGTTTGGTGCTAGTTTATGCATCTCGACTCAGTGTGATATGATACTCTTTAAGATCATGATCATATTGACCTGTCTTCTGAAATACCAGATAGATCTGTATGAGAGCTACTCACCAAAGAAAAAATAGACAAGAGAATAATCTTCACAGATGCTTATAATTTTGGACTTTTCCCTGAGAAAATGCTTATTTATTGGATCAGATTTTCTTTTCTTTTTTTCAGATTTTATTTTTAACTGAGCACTTACAAAGTTGATTGAAGTACAATCTCTTCCTCCCAAGAGAAGTTCACAAATGAATTGGAGAGAAATCCAGACAAGGCATGTTATTAGCTATCTCCAATAAAAGGCAGCCCTTGAATGCTAACAAATAGTACAAGTGGTTATAGAGACTCAATGGAGGCTTTGAGAGGCTTATTCCTGCTGGGAAGATGAAGGACAGAGTCATTATGCACCTCCAGATATCAAAAATTATTCTGCTAAAGGCAGACAAATTCATCTTGTTTGGCACATACTGGGAGGGGTGATGTTTCACAGGAAATTATAGTTCTAGAACTTTAGAAACAATAAGCTTATTGCCCTTTGGCAAGGTCAAAGGATATCTTCTGAGAATGATTAATTTCTTTAGAAACTAAGACAGAAGTTGAGTTAGAAAAACACTCCCAGAAGGAGGTGATTTGAGAATAGGAGGGAAATGGGGCAATGGCATGATATAATTCCCAGAAGAGGAACAATGGTAAGAGAGATGAAGGCAGGAGAGTGAAGAGAGGAGAAATGGAAAAGAGAGAGAGAGGTAAGTAGGCTGACACAGTATGTGAGAGAGAAAGTAGAACTTGTCAAAGCAGAGATGTCTAAGGAATCTTGAGGTTTGGAGGTTATATTCTGGGCCAGACACTTAACTATTAGATGTAGAGCAGGATTATTTAGCTTGGTATTTAGATTTAATGCTAAAGGAATTACACAGTATTTAGGTCTTGAGTTGAGAAGCTACATTTGGATAGCAGATTGACTGACTGCAGATTCCTTTTCTTTTTCCTTTTTGTCAAGTTGTGCACCCAGGGGTGCTGTCCCTGAGCTGTTTCACTCAAGGCTAGTGCTCTACCACTTTGAGCCATAGCCACATTTCCAGTTTTCTGGTGGCTAATTGGAGATTAGAGTCTCACAGACTTTCCTACCCACGTTGGCTTTGAACCATGATCCTCAGATCTCAACCTCGTGAGTAGTTAGGATAACAGTTGTGAGCCACCAGCACCCAGCTGACTGCAGATTCTTTACGTGATGTGTTTTCATTGTGGTCTCAGTTCTAGGCCACAAAGAGAGATTGTGTGGGACTGGGTCCACCTTGTCAGAAGAAAAGGAATTAGACTAGAGCCAAGAAATATTCAGATTTACAAGAAACAAAGAGGAAAGAGCCTGAGTCTAAGGTTTTGACCTGGAGACCTTGACTTGTGTGAGTCTAAGGTTTTGACCTGGAGACCTTGACTTGTGTGTGGTCTTGCTGATAATGAAGAGGATTGGGAAGAGGATGTGGTTTGAAGGGATAGTGGTTGGCATGGTTACAATTGCAGCCATTGAAGTATGAGGTTATCTGGCATGCACATGAAGCTATGGGACTGAAGATGATCCAAGTGAGAGAGGTCAAGCTGATGTGGATGGGAGAATTATTTTCCTGGGCTTACTGTGAATGTGTGATTCTTGAGAGCAGATGGGTTTTCCTGAGTAAGAAGAATAAAAGAAGGTCACCTCTTAGATTTAGTGAAGTTCATAATTTGATATGAATAGGGCCAGTTCCATTAACAGAAACAACTTTATTACAAAAAGGAAGAGAAGACTCTGATTCATGAGGTGTCGCGGGAGTGGGTGTTTCAGCTGGAGTGGAAAGGCCGTTGTGTTTGGTCAAGAGCAATTCACTGAGCTGCTGATAGAGAGCAGGCACAGGCAGAATGATATTTAGAGAGGGGCGGAGGCGTGGAAGCAAAGTGCTGAAACATTCACATAGGAAGTCTACTTGTAAAAAGAAGATGGGAAGAAGAGAGAAGGAGATATCTGTGATGTTAAAGGTTCCTCAGAATGAAGAGGTAGTACAGATGAAATGTTTTAATATAAAACTCAAGAAAGAGTTAAATAGAAAGGAGATTTTGGCTATCCAGAACAAAAAACGAAGTATGTAGAAGAACCGTTCAACCAAGCCTTGTAGACTTAAACTTTTTTTTTCTTTTTTCTTTTTGCTTATGTGGTGCTGAGGAATGGAACCCAGGGCATCATGCATGCAAGGCAAGTGCTCTACCACTGAGCCACCTTCCCAGCCCCTAAACTTTTTTTTTTTGACAAAGTCTTACTATGTAGCTAGCTCAGGCTGGCCTCAAACTCAGTACCCTTCTGCCTCCACCTCTTGAGTTCTGGGATTACAAGTATTTGCTTTTATGTGTGATCACTGCAGACTCCTACACACACTTTAACACAGCCTTTGCTGGACAGGGATCTGTTGGGAAACTAGTACTAAATTCTACTGTTTTGTAATTTAATATTAATGGCGATAGCCACAATTGAATAGTTTTAAACAGACGACTTAATCCTATCACACAGTAAGGTTGATTTGTACTATCATCTCCACTTTCTAGATAAAGAATCCCAGACTCAGGGTAAGCAACACATCCAAGGTCACAGGAAATGAAGGATGGGGTGTGGATTCCCCAGCTAGTCTAGCTTCAAATGTCTGAAGTTAGTTATGCTACATACCAGTAGATGTTTTCCTTTGTCTCCTTTACTTCCTCCTCCTAAATCTCCCCCTTTTCTTCTCTTTCTTTTAAAAAAGTTGTTAATTTATCAGTCATAGGTGCTACCTAGACAGCAATGAGCAGAAAGGTCGTCGTGGGCTTTGCCCTGCTGAGGTCCCTCGTGGGGGACACATATTTAAATGGTAAACGAACATCTTAAGGTATGGTGTGCATGAGCATGGATGCTTTTCCTCCTGATGCTCCATTTTAAAAAGGTGTACTCTTCAAATGAAGACGGAGTTCCCCCATGGGATCTGGATCCCTGCGTATGGTGAGGATCTTGAAACGTTAAGTTACAGCATCTTAGAAGTAGGAATTGGCAGACAGGGGGACTGGAAAGAAAGAGCACGACTTCTGTCTTGAGAAAATTGGGTATGCAGAGAGCCAGGCAGAACGCAAGGGCAGGCGCTCCAGAGCAGGCCCAGACAGTCTCAGTCTGTTCCACGAAGTATGACCAGAGGTCATGCTAAATAGATCGAGAAGCCATGCGCTCCCTTCCTTTCCACGGATTCTGCCTTCCCTTCACGCTTCAGCCTCTTGGTGCCCACACATCTGTTTGACAAATGCAGCCAAGGGGGAACGCACAAAGGTTTACTAAATACACCTGTATCACTGTGTGGAGCTAAGGCGAGAGGCGTGGTACAAGGAAGATTCCCCTTCCACTCCCCTTCGTTGGGTTCCTCTTCCTCCTTCCATCCTTCCCTCCCTCCTTCATTTCCTCTCTCCCTTCTGCCTCCCTCCCCCTCCTTCCCTATCCTTTTCCTTCTTTCTTCTTCCTTCTCCCTCTTTCTTTCTCTTCCTCCTTCCCTTCCTCCCTCCCTGCTTGCTTGCTTGCTTGCTTCCTTCCTTCCTTCCTTCTCTCTTTCCTTCCTTCTCTCTTTCTTTCCTTCCTTCCTCTCCTAGCATTGGTCTCTGTGTTACAATTTGGAAGAATCTGGTTAAAGAAAAATATCATGAAGCACAAATGCAGATTGGATACATCTGACCTTTCTTCTCTTCAGAACAATAAATGTCAAATAGCTTAAAATGACAGCCATGATGGCTAGAGCTTATTTATGTGCTTAAATATTTAGGCAAGAAACATAATTTAGACTTAAGCCTAATTTACATAAATATTCTGGCCTATGTGAATCATACGTACTTTTAAGGAGGGATCATAAAGTAGTGATGTTTGCATTATGGAGAACAGAAAATGTTAAATAAAAATGTGAGAAATCAGAATAGAATGGAAGTGGAAAATCATTCTTGATAGGTAATGAGAATGTTTGATAACATCAAGGAAGTGTTCTTCCCCACAAAATTGTGTTTACGTTTTTCATATCTAGTGGTATGTTAAATTATCTGAGTGGTGTGTTACATTATCTGAGTGGTATGTTACATTATCTAGAGGAAGGCTCACAATCAGCATGCCTTTCCTTTGGTTAAATACAAAATATCTTTTTTTTTTTTTTTACAAAATATCTTATAGGTGCATGTTTACTTGTATTATTTATCCTCATTTTACTAAAGTCCTTTTATTGTTAAAACAGAAGGAGGGAGAATTATCTTGCTCCAGCTGTGTAAATCCTGATAGAAATCTAATCCTCCAGCCCAGGGTGTAATTCTCCACTCAACCTCATACTCAATTATCATCAGAAAACAGTAGCATCTCTTTCAGAGAGTATCTGAGAAGATGGGGTTTTTGTTTCATTATTTCTTAAAGAATTGCAAATATGAGTTAACTCATACACTTCTGGAGACAATATTCTATTGTGTTGAATCAGAATCAGGAGATAGTTCTGGTATCTTCTTCTAGAATTAAATGTTATTAAGTTACTAAGACAATAACATAAGGATTTTTCTTTGCCCTTGGCAAATATTTATAAAATAGAGCTTATTAAAACAGCTACTGGATAGGTTTGTTAGGAGCAGCAATTAAGACAATTTTTTAAAAGCCTTTAGTGTACACTTGGCACATGGTTAGAGTATTGCACATGTTATTCATGACTTTCTTTTGTTGTTGTTGTTGCTATTAAAGAAGTTTTGTCTCCTTCTTTTGTGGCTTTGTTTCCATATCATCTTTGCTAGGATTGTGCTATTTTTACAATTTGAGATTCTAGTAGAATCTCAACTAAGACATAACAAAATCAATAAGGAGCTCTAGAGAATCTTTAAATATTATGGATTAGAGCAGCTTTTGTCCTCAAAGTATTAAAGTTGTCTGAAATTCATCTCTGCCTCATTGTGATTTACCTAAGGATTCCATATACAAGCCATTCTTCATTTATTTTTTTATGCCATAGGTTTTAAATATAAATCATAAAGAATATTTCTAAACTCTTAAGATATTATCAATATTTAATTCTTATAACAGGAAAAGACACTAATTTCAGCAATTAATTATGAAGTTTAAGAAAATGAAACACAAATTGAAACAGCAGAAGGAGAGGAGAGAGTTCCGGACTAGGAATTATGGGATTAGGTTTTCATTATAGTTTGTGCCAAGCTGTCCTGTTTGAATCTGGGAAAATCACCTCAACTTCCTGAGCCTTGGTTTCTGGCATGTAAAAAAAAAAAGTGAGTTCTGATCTTTGCCTTTTTCATATTAAGCTTCCATGATGTTAATCTATTTCCTGGGCAGATGCTGAAGTATTACTTGGAAGATATTATCCATGATTGTTCCTAAAAGCAGTTGCAGAGTCAATTAGAATTTCACAGGGCAGTGTTGGGAGAAGATAACCTCCTCTGATTCTTAAATAATTGGCAAATAGCATGTTATGATAAGCGCTGTTTATTTCTAACTAATATTCTTTTGAGACTGTGATAAGAGTAATGAGATTTATTTTCATTTCTTCCCCAAAGGAAAGCCTAAGTTAATTTGGTGCTTTCCTAGATATAGAGTAAACTTACGCGAGCTGCTGCTATGGTTTTCTGTTCTAATCATAGCCAGTAAAACACTGATTGTGTGAACAGAAGCTGGTTTTCAATCAATTAATTAATAAACATAGATTGGCCAATCAATAAGTAACTATATACCCACAGATACATACCTGAAAACTATGTTTCCTCTTCCTTAAAAGGACAAGGTTTCTGATAGTGTTGGGGCTGAGTTAGGGAAGGGTTTTGAGTTATCTGTTCCCAGATGAGGGCACAGGAGGTGCTCAGTGTATATTTGCTGAATCGATGAAGGAAGGAATGAGTGAAGTAAACATGATATATGCAAAGGGTGACTTGAGCGGGTCCACTCCATCTTCAATAACCCGTGCCACAGTGAACCCAGTATGCTGTCTTATAAATTCACTTCCTCTCTTCTTAATGGCCCATTGCCTCTTTCCTTTAGCTGCAATTCTCCATTCAAAAAATAATCATTGAGACCTGCTGATTGTTTGGAACTTTGTAAAGTTCAGTGTTAGTCAGTTTTATCATTGCTGGAGCATAATACCCAAGAGGACACCAATAAATGGAAGAAAGATGTATCTAAAGAGGTTTTAGTTCATAGTTCTTTTTTGTTGTTGTTGTTGGTCACGGGGCTTGAACGCTGGGCCTGGGCGCTGTCCCTCAGCTCTTCAGCTCAAGGCTAGTGCTCTACCACTTGAGCCATAGCACCTCTTCTGGCTTTTTCTGCTTATGTGGTGCTGAGGAATCAAACCCACAGCCTCATGCATGTAAGGCAAGTACTCTCCCACTGAGCCACCTTCCCAGCCCCTCGTTCACAGTTCTTAACTCTGTTGATTCCAGGCCTGAGCTGAGGCAGAGAACCTTATGGCAACAGGAGCTTGTGGCAGAGGTACTGGACCCTCATGGTAGACAGGAAGGAGGGGAACACGCTATTGTTTTTAAAGGCACACTTCCAGTGACCTACATCTTCCAGATAGCCTCTGCCTCCTAAAGCTTTCACCTCCCCCCAAAATAGCACCATCAGCTCCCAACCAAGAAGCAGACACAAGCATTAGGTTGTGTGTAGGCGATTTAATGTTCAAATTAAACAAGTTCTAAGGGGTAAAAACAACAGTAATATGACTTGCTCCCTGACTTTATAAAGAACTTGTAGTCTAATAAAGCAGACCAAAAATATAGGATTTGAGTCAGAAGTTGGTGAGTCAAGATGACACCACCACCAGTTTCATGATCTTTGTTTGTATTCCCTGAATCCTAGTGAAAGGGGATGATTCCAATTATAAAAGCTTTGTGAAGGACTCAACTAAGGTTATTTATTCAATAAAGTGCAGGGTAAAGAAATGTAAGCATTTAGTTTAAAATAATGTAAGGTTGTGTGGATTTAAGGGCTAAGTCTCTTGGGGTGAAGAGGGGTGAGTGGTGAGTAGAGGCTTCTGGAGGGACTTAAATCTTATTGGATTCTGAGGGGTGAGTAGAGTTTGGTTAGTTAGGGTGAAAGAAGAAGCTGGGCAGTGAGGCAGTATGGAGCATGGAGCATAGTGTGTGTGTGTGTGTGTGTGTGTGTGTGTGTGTGTGTGAATTCAGTTAGAATCCATCAGCTAGTCTTTCTGGAGTACACACACTTTCCTGGATCTTCCTCTGTGTGTGTAAAAGAAATTTTATGTTCAGTGTCCTCAGATGTGCAGAATGAATGGAAGACATTGGAGAGCAAGCTCTGTGTGTGTGTGTGTGTGTGTGTGTGTGTGTGTGTGTGTGTAACATTTTCCTAGAATGCAATAGGCAGCCCTCTGTGGTCTGATGTAATGTATGGAGCCTCTGAGGGAAATAAAATTGGAAATGGTGTAGGGTTTAGATGAGTATTTATGAACTGAGGTCAAGAGTTTGGAGTCTGAGTGGGAAGATCTGGAGAGGAATAGAGTAAGGGGGGGATGGCTGAATAAAAAATGATTCTTTGAAACCTGCTAGATACTACATTGGAAATGAACTATACAACTTTGTGGGGAAGGAAGTCAGGAGGGGAAAAACTGGGAGAGAATGAGGGAGGGGGTGACACTGTTCAAAAGGAAATGTACTCATTACCTGACTCATGTAACGATACCCCCTCTGTACAACACCTTTACAATAAATTTAAAACAAACAAAAAAGAAATAAAGATTCTAAGAAAACTTCAAAGGCCTTAGTGCCTGTGGCAAAAGAAAGGGAATCTAGGTTTTTCTAGAATTTTCTACCAGCAAGATTAGAATAATAATGCTTCAATTGATAGGAGAGAGGAATCTCTCTCTAGAAAGAAAATTAGGGAAGATGAAGTTGAGATGTGTGTGTTTGTGGGGAGCTGAGATGATGGCTTCGCTTCAGGCAGCCACATCCTGTAGGCAATTGGAAATATGTGAGTATGTGGGCAATGTAAGAAGTCAGGGTGAGACATGGGGATTCGGAAGTCGTCAGCACAGAGACTTCTCATAAATTATGCACTTTGCTTAGAACTTAATTTCATGTTTTTTAGAAGATAAGAGAAATGAAAAGCTTGCTGAATTATGGATTATGCAACTGTATTAAAAGTAATTCTCTCTCTCTCCCCCCCCCACTCACTCTCTGGTGAATTTTGTATTCTGTTCTTCCCTCTGATCCGCTCCCTCCTCCCCTCTTCATAATTGGAGGGACACAGGCACCTCTATGTCTGTCAGATCAGAAGATTGTCAGGGAAGGGATTAGGTGATCAGGAATGTTCACCAGAAGACATGACGAACCTCCCCCCACCCTCTTCAACGCTTCCTACATCAGAGGAATGGAGCATTCTCTTGAGGAAAGCAACCATTTATATTTATAGGAAGAAATGTTTAAAGAGCTAAATCTTCAGTTCCCCGGACAGCGCTGTTGTTTGATTTGAAGCTTTTCTTAAGTAAAGCACTGATTCTCAACTAGAGATGAGCTGTTTTCAAGATAATATGATCATGTGAAAGAAGGATTCCAAACTTGATTTTGAAGCCAGAACTCCTTTCCTGGCACCAAGAGTTTTATTCATTTATTTATTTATTTATGTTTTTGATATGTGGGTCGATCTGAAACCAGTGAGTGCAGAATTTAGAAATTGAATTTCCTTTAGCTCAATCCATTCTTCCCTCTTATTCAAAAAGAAAAGTTTGTGTCAATTAACTGAGATTTACTCTAGCATTCATTAGCACAGAGTGCATCAGACTTGACCATAGATAGGATACTGATGAGAAGTGAGGCCTGAAGAGGTAAGCATGTGGCACTGACATTAATTGAATATCTACTATATGCCAGGCACTTTACAGAGATTCTTGTTTAATCTTCATAGCTGTGGTAGGTAGATATTTTCATCTGCTTCCCAGAGGTTAAGTGATTTCTCCAGGCCAGGATTTTGTTTTAGGTTTCTCCCGGCCAGGATTTTGTTTTAGGTTTCTAAATTTGAGAACTCCCTTCCTGTTCCAAATGTGTGCTTTCTTCTCTCCCCCATTTTTAAGTACAATTTCATTTTTATTAAATAATGATTGACTGTAATCTTCGAGAGGCCTATGAAGTAACATGAGAATCTAGTAGTCATAACTTGTCTCTTTGTCCACTGTCTTCCATTTCCCTGTCCCTCTGTCCTGTTGGGGTATCCTCTTACTTCTTATTCTTCTCTCTTAATAGGATGCTCTCTTCTTCTCTTACATTTTTCCCTCTTAGGTGGATAGGCAAAAGGTAAGAGTGAGAAGCAGTACAGCATCAAGTTTTTCATTTTTCACAGCATCCTGCACACCTTCTGTAAATGTCTCGTGCAATCCGATCAAAGATGGGCAGATACTCCCATTTCTGTTGTGTTAAAGCTTCTTATGTTGATATTGATAACAGAGACATTGAGTGAAAACTTGGTTCTATATAAGGCACCGTACAAGAGGGTGAGAAAAAATATTTTGGACTGTCTACATTGAAAATTCCTTAAAGTGAAACTAAAGGTATGTTCAAGTTTTGACTATTAGAAATTAGGCACCAGGGGAGGGGTGAAGAAGAAAGAACTGCAAGCAGCAGTAACCTTGCTAAGAGGCTAGTGAATTTCTTGGTGTAAAAGGCAAGGATATGTCAATGTCACATCTATCTCTTTTGTGTGCCCAGGGCTGCTTCGAACGCAGCACATTTCCACTGACGTCTCTCATGGGGAACTCTGCAGATTCTACACCCTTGCCTTTTTGTCCTCTTCTGAAGTCTCATGCTTTAATGAATGCATTGATGTACCCTCAGGGCAAACAAACCTGTCCATGCTTTCTAGGGCCTGTTAATCTGGACAAGACAGGAAATTGGCGTGGGCCAGAACCCTTCCACATGCTTGGGCCAATTCAGTTCATACTTCCAGAAAACCATTGCTAATTAGGATTTAAGGTCAATGAGAAAGTGAAGTCATCTAGGAAGATGAGTTGAGATGAGGCACTCTATACATACCACTAGACTCCCTCTTTTCCTCTGTTCCTCCCTTTCTCTTTCCCTGATTCCCTCGCTCCCTCTTTTCCTGCCTTTCTTCCTTCTCCCTTTCCCTTCTGTGCAAAATTGATGTGATCTTATCCTCATCCAGATCAATTAGAATGCTTCTGGCTGCAAGTAACTAAGACCCACCTGAAAGTAGTTAAACAGTAAAGGGTTTGGGCGTTTATGGGGCTCCAGGATGGGTGAATTCAGCAGCATATGATAAGTTTAAGGACCCAGGGCCCTCTGTCTTTTCATTCACCTTCTCCTGGACTGGTGCCTTCCCAAGGCACCTCAGACACAGCTGCTAATATAGGCAGAAAGGCAGTGAGTGTTTGCTCTGGGTTACTTTATAAAAGAGAAGGAACCCCACCCCCCCAAGGGAATTCCTACTTGTAGTCCTAACAGCTAGGATTATCTCACAGGATGATGCCAAAATCAATTGCTAGAAGAAATATATAGAAATAGAATTCACTTAGACTCAAATTTGTACATGTTCTGGAATCACCAGGTGGGTCTTCTAAGGCAGGCTGGGTTCTATCATCAGTTTTCTTTTTATCTCCCTCAAGTCTCCCTCCCTCCCTTCCTCCCTGCCTTCCTCCCTCCCTTCCTCCCTCACCTCCCCGCCCTCCCTCCCTCTCTCTCTACCTGCTTTCTTTCTTTCTTTCTTTCTTTCTTTCTTTCTTTCTTTCTTTCTTTCTTTCTTTCTTTCTTTCTTTCTTTCTTTCTTTCTTTTTTCTTTCCTTCCTTTTCTCTCTTTCTCTATCCTTTCCTCCCACCCTCTTTTCCTCTTTTCCTCTATTCCTCCCTTTCTCCCTCTCTCATTCCCTCAATCCCTCCTTTCCTTCCTTTCTTCCTTCTCCCTTTCCCTTACTTTTGTTTTTTTGAAACCTTTTTTTCTCTGTACTCCAGGATGGATCCTCCTGCTTCTGTCCTCTGAGCTAGGATTATAAGCATTTGCCACCATGTCTGGATCTCAGAATTTCAGATCCAGTAGCTTAGAGTAGAGCTTGAGAATCTGAAATTCTCACAGTACCTTGTTCATTGGCTTAAATACTTCATCAGGTACCTTCTAGGCTGAGGACAGCCCTTGGCTTCCAAACCCCAAACCTGAACAAAGTAGAGGCTGTATTATCAAGAGGAGAGGAGGAAATGCCTTTCAAGTAGTCATATGGGGCTGGTGGTACTTTCTCAGGGGCTCCTTCTTATTTACAACAGTCCCAGTAAGGCTTTGTAGTCCAATTTCTACTCACTGAAGATGGGAGAAACTTCTTTATTATTCTGATGCACTGGCGCATGGGTACCAAACGTTTAGATTAACAGATTGCTCACTGCCCGGGGTGGAGTGAGTGGCTTCTTCCCACTCTCCCTCGGCTTCCTTCTCCTCTTCCTACTTTTTCCTTATCAGAAACTTCAGTGTCATCTGTACTATCTCACTTTCAGAAGACCCACATTCTTATCCAGCAATGGTTATCCCCAAAGTGTCCCATCTCAGGACATTCAGCTTCCTGAGCAGGAAGAACGGATGGCCTTTCAGTTAGACGCTGAGCAGCCGCAGGCTCAGCCATCAGGGAGCTTGATGCTGTGGTTACTTCTAAATGAGCGCTCATTATTGATGCTAATTGAACTTGAAGTTAATGAAAAAGGATTATTTTACAGGGCTTAAGTCGAGGCCAAAATTGTTATTACAGGTTAATTATTCTCCTTAAAAGGCACCATTACAGTCATGATTGTTTTTTATCAGCTTTTTCTCTGGTGCTGGGATTTCTTCGAAGGCAGATTCTTGATATAATTAGTCACCTCATCTAATTCTTAATCACCAATCATTTCTCTCCAGATTAAGGTTAATCAAAGGTGTATGGGCTGGATACTATGCCTTAATTGCATTTGATCAGTTTCAAAGAAGCTCTTTTTTTCTCTTGTACCTTGGGTTAGGTGTATGGCCTGTCTCTGTATTTTTAAGCCTAAATCTGGTAGAATGGACTCACTGAAAATACTGCTCTGTTCTGCCACTGGTGGTGGGAGGTGGTGGGTATCAGAGTCGCCTGAGGCCAAGGGAGTTGATGGGAGAAAGATTCCCTGGTGCTCTGTGGACTGGAACACACAGCATAGAAATGGAGTCCTCTGCTCTCATTTCTTTTCAATCCCCTCTCCCTTGTTTCTTCTTTTCCTCCCTCCATTTTCCTTTCTCCTAATCTTACCTTCTCTTCTATTCTTCAACCTCATTTTCATGCCAGCTCTTGATTTTGCTCTTGGTTCTGCCTATTTTCATTCAACCTCTCCTTCTTGCTTTCATTTCTCTCAACCTGACTAGAACTTGGAGCCCTCCTTATTGCCAAGGGAGGAAAACATGGACCAAGAGGCATATTCTGTCTGTATTAGGAAGGAAGAGTCATTGATGTTGGAGGAAAATTTGAAGAGGACTAGGACTTCTCCTTGAGAGAAAGAAAAGACTGTGGGAGAGTAGGACTAAGCCACATAATGGTAAGAAACCATAGATGGAATGGGGTGGGGTTTCCTCACCAAATCCCATGATAACTGAATGAGAAAGAAGCCCTTAGGCCTAAGCAAGGATCATCTAACAGTGGGGCTGCTTCTGATTGGCTGAGGGATGAGCCATGCCGGAAGGAGCACCTTCCCATGTGCCTCTGTTCCTCCCCTCCCTACCACTGTCTCCTTCTCCGATGGACTTTGTATCATTCATTTCCTCTTTGAAACCACTTAGAAAATTTAAATTTTATTTATAAATGTGAAATATGAATGTTCTCTCCCAACTTTTTAAAGGTAAATTAAAGATCTCTATCTCTGTCTACAGGTAATTCATTACTAAAGCTCTCCCCCCCTCTTTTTTTCAAAATTAATCTAGCCTTCTCTATCTTCCCTAAAGGTAACCAGTGTTAATGGTTTGGCACACATTCTGCCACATATTTTCTACACATTCACATAGTACTTATGGAAATCTACTTTTGTAATGTAATAACGATCATGGCTTGAGGATCTAATTGCAATTAATTTTTAGTGTTCAACAAGAGATACATAAAGGTGCTTGTTGGAACATGTGTACATTAGCTTATCAGGATTGCCTTCATACAATATCACAGAATAGGTGATTTAAGCAAGAAAAGTTAATTTTCTCCTAGTTCTCCATACTCCAAAGTCCAAGATCAATACACCAGCAAGACCAGTTTCTACTCAGGCTCTGTCCTTAGCTTGCAGATGGACGTCTTCTTACTGTGTCCCCTTGTCCCCAAGTATCCCCAAGTCTCTCCTTATAAGGACGTTAATCCTCCTGGCTTGTGATCTCAATTAACCTTAATTATATCTTCAAAGACCCTGACTGCAAACACAGTCACATTGGGGATTAAAATTTCAAAGTGTGAGTTGAGGCAATATGGTTCAGTCTGTAACACTACCCAATTTACCCTATGGCTCTGCTTGTACCAAGATGTCCCCTCATTCTGACAGTGGGGTTATCTTTTCCCTTCCTTTCCATCCTGGGAAATCCTCTTCATTCCTTATGTCTGGGCAAAAGTCATTGTCAAATCTTGTAAAATACATTTCCTCTGTGGCCCTGTTCCATGCCTTCCTAGGCGAGACCCACTCCCCGCTTTGCGTTCCCCAAGAACTCCCGTCTCTGCCTCATAAAATCTAACGAGTCCATATCTTATCCTGCAAGCTCTGTGACTCTCCCTCTACCACTTGCATCCTAGCAGCAAAGTATCTCTTACCACTGAATAAGTGTCTCCTACTGCAGGACTGAGTGCCGGATGAGCCTAGCACCAAACAACGTCTGGGGAGTTCATACAAGGCCAGAACAAGAGACAGACCAATAGCCAGTCTTCTTTCTTTATCTTGTCATTGAAAATACTGGAAAGCCATAGGCTTTAAAACACACTGTCCAACAAAGTATCTTAGGAGAGCTGACAGACCAGATGATAAGCTGGCAATAGACCAGATTGAAGTTCACAATTGATTGTTGAATTGAGATGGTTAGGGCTGTCCTGAATTAAGCTACTGGAAGGACTATTAAAATGCAAATATTACAGAGAAGGAATAAAACAAGAAATTGTGGCCAATCATGCAGTTCTCATTTACAAAGCCCATGAATTCTTCTCCTCGTTACTTAACCAGTTGCCTGCTAGATTTCAGATTAATCTAGTTGGCCCCTAGATTTCAGAAGCCATCAGTATAGTGGAAAAAACATATCATGGAACAGCCAGGATCATGGACAAAGGCAGGGATTCTACTTTCAGTCTCAATTAATTTTTTTGTACATTTTTTATTTTAAAAATGCTGTACAGAGGGGTTACAGTTACATGAGCAAGGTAATGAGTACATTTCTTATTGAGCATTGTTGTCTCCTCCTTTGCTTTCCCCCTACCATCCCTTCCCTCCCACCTCCACAATTACCCCCCACCCCCACCCCCTCTGAAGTTGTAAAACTTCGTTTTCAACATAGTGTTTTGTACATTTCATTGTTACAATGGGTCAACTTGTATCCTTATTTAAGCATTTTGTTTTTTTTTTCCCTTCCCCTTCCTGAATTAGACAAGTGTATATACAAGATGCAGGGCACTGACAGTCTCAATTCTTGTCTCTTCTGAGCTGGTCAGTCTTAATAACTTCCAATTTATAGCCCATTCCTTTTTTAAGAGAATGCTTTGCCTTTTAACGCATGTTCAGTTCCAGTGTCGTTGAGAATGAGAAAAGGTTTTCTAGAGGAAACCTGACTCCCCTCAGTGTGAGATGTTTTTACCCTTCCTCAGCACAAAATGCCAAGGCTATCTCGAGTAATAACTTACAGAGCTAATTAAGAATTTAAATCATCCTAGTGAATTAGGATCAACCAGTGGCTCTCCTGTGTGTTTCTGTAACTTGCCAAACCCACATCCAGCCTTATCTTCAATCATAAAAGCCACATTAAGTTTTAAGACTTGATTCAAAAATGCATTATGGATAATGATGACACCTTGGTGTTAAGTCTTCAGAAAGGAGCCCAGCCACAGGACTTAACATATTGCAGTTTGACCATGAATAGAGACATCAGGGTTTTTATAGTTCCAATTGACTGTTAAATACTTTACTGGGCACTGGTGTCTCACACCTATAGTCCTACTTAGGAGCCTGAGATTGGAGGATTGTGGTTCGAAGCTAGCCCAGGTAGAAAAGTCTGTGAGACTCTTATCTCCAGTTAACCACTAGAAACCAGAAGTGTCTCTATTGTTCAAAGTGGTAGAGTGTTAGCCTTGAGTGAAAAAGCTCAGGGACAACACCCAGGTCCTGAATTCATGCCCCATGACCAGCAAAACAACAACAACAATAACAAAATCCCAAAGGCTTGATTTTTCTGGAGGAAAGATCATTTTCGGAGGAACAGGCACATGTCTTTGGATGTGAGTGTGTGTGAATGTTTGGAATAGCACCGTTCGTATAGATACTGGCATTTTCCTTTGTTTTACTACTAATAGAAAAGCAAATATTTGAGAATTTAAAGTGAGCCTAGAGTCAAAGAATATACTGCATCAAGAAACAATGTTCTGTTTGGGGGGAGAGAAGTGGAGGGAAGGGGAGAAATGTAGTTGTGCGATGGGAGGGAAGGGATGGTAGGGGCAAAACAAAGGAGGAAGCAACAATGCTTGATAAGAAATGTACTCATTACCTTTTTCATGTGATTGTAACCCCTCTGTACAGTATTTTCACAATAAAAAACTTACTTAAAAAAAAGAAACAGTGTTCTGGAGTAGGAATGTGACATTAATACCATTCTATTGCCTTCATTTAAAAAAAAATCTTGCCAGTCCTGGGGCTTGACTCAGGGACTGGGCACTATCCTAGAGCTTCTTTTGCAACACTTGAGCCACAGCACTAGTTCTGTTTATGTGGTACTGAGAAATCGAACCCAGGGCTTCATGTGTGCTAGGCAAGCACACTATCACTAAGCCACATTCCCAGCCCTATTGACTTTTTTTTTTCCTTTGGTTACTTGTGAGGCTTGAACTCTGGGCCTGGGGACTGTCCCTCAGCTCTTCAGCTCAAAGCTAGTGCCCTACCACTTGAGCCACAGCGACACTTCTGGTTTTCTGGTGGTTAATTGGAGACTTTTCTGCCTGGGCTGGCTTGGAAGAATGATCCTCAGATCTCAGCCTCCTGAGTAGCTAGGATTACAGGCGTGAGCACAGGCACAGAGCCTGCCTTTATTTTTAAATTTAATTTTTCTGCAATTGAAGATGTCCTGAATTAGAAGTCATGTACTTAAGTTCTTGCTAGTTTCCCAGTAGTTTTCTTGGTGATTTTTTTTTCCAGTCCTGGGGCTTGAATTCAGGGCTTAGGCAGTATCCCTAAGCTTCTTTTGCTCAAGGCTAGCTTTCTACCACTTGAGCCACAGCACAGTTTCTGGCCTTTTTTGTTTATGTGGTGATGAGGAATCGAACCCAGGGCTTCGTGCATGCTAGGCAAGCACTCTACCACTAAGCCACATCCCCTGCCCCTCTTGGTGATTTTTGTTAAGTCATTGAGTGGTCCCCTTCCAGATAAAAAGCCAAGTTTAACTTGCTCGAATCATATAACCCTCCTAACAACCCTTTCAGGGGAGTGGTGTCATTTTTTTCTCCATTTCACAGAAGCTTAGAAAAATTGTCACATGCTCAATGATTTTAGTACTTGGTGATAGATCTGGAGCTTGTGCTCAGGGCTCCCCAGCTACCAGACACCTGTCACTTGCACCATGCTATTCTGCCTCCCTTGGCGTTAACAGCATCATTCACCAAAGCAAATACTCAATGAGTGCCTTTGATGAGGCTTGGGCTTTGAAGGAAGGAAACAGATATGGCCCAGCCTTCAGCTTGAAGACCAGAGCATCTCAGTTCTCTCTGGATTTCTTGATCTTGTAAAAAAGGCATTTGGATCTTTAGCATCACTTTCAAGTTGGAAGTTTATGAGTGCTTAAATGATTCGCAGTGACTTCCAGTATTCAATTTCTTTATGAACCATCTTAGACACTTTTATTGAGGATTGTCATATGCCAGATATCCTGCTGAGTCTTTATAGGACTGCTGAATTTAGTAATTGGACAAGTTCCAGAGACTGCAGAATGGAAATACAGGTTCAGAGGTAACCCTTAGCTAAGGTCATTCAGCTTATAAATGAAAGAACTAGGATTTGAACTCACATCTGCCAACCTTAAGCTTTCCACTCCACTTACCCAACTTTTGAGCTTCTGTGCTTGACATTTAATACATTTCATTAATTTAAGCAGGTTAATTCCTATTATTGTGGATATCATGGAACTAAAAATCTATATAACTGTGTATTTCAAGCCTGAGCAACAGTCTGCTAACTCTAGGCAGTATTGTCAGAACTGGCAGAGAATTCAGACCTGAAGAGAGCCCAAGCCCTGGTGTTTTGTTTGTTTGAAAGTGAGAACACATCCTGGAACCTTCCCAGCAGTGAGAGTTAACATTTCACCACATTGAAATCACAGTGGATCCAACTCAGGAGGTTGTTCGATATGACAACAATAACAAGCACAAAAGAACTAATATTTATATGTTTCTTTATAGTTTCCCAGGTCCTTCCACATCCATCATCTCATTTGATAAGGGAGAAAGCATAATGGAACAAGCTAGAAGCCTGCAAACATATAAATTTATATTGAACCTGCAAGGGAGAAATTCAGAGCAATGAGAACAGGAGCAGGGTCAGTTGTTGGAGGCAGATGGGCTTATCTTTAAATACCCGATCAGGAAGGCAGCTGAGCAGTAGATAAATGTAAAAAGGACCATGAAGCTGAAAATAAATGGAACAATCTTTTTCTGAATGGAAAGTAGCTGAAATTCCAGGGCCAGGTTAGGGGCAAGGTGGAAATATTCAGAAATTATGGTTTAAGAAGAATCTCTAAAGCTGCTAGCCATCAAGGGTAACAATGGCACATCAGGAGTGGCCCAGAATAGATGGAGCAATAAATCAAGGGAGAAATGTTATGACCATTGCAAGGCACTGCTGTGCCCTCATGGAGAATGGGCTAAATACGCTTTTTTAAAGCTTGGTAAGCTGGGATGTGGGTACAATGAAATTGGCCATATCAACTTTAGAAGTGCCCAGCATTCTATGTGCTTTGAAAAATGGACTGGTGGGTGCTTAGATCATTCTGAAGATCCACAAGTCATTTTTTCTCACCTCCCAAGGGCCTACTTGAAAGAAAAAAAAGGGACACGTTCTGTTGGGAAATAGTGTGCATTTTGGAGGGAGAGAGGATACATTCTCATTCCGTCTGTAGCCATCGAGGCTATCTGCCACGGTGAGAGCCTGGCCTGAATGGTCAAGCTCAGCTTCAAGACCCTGCCACTTACTAATCATCGGACCAGTCTGTGTGGCTCTCAGCTTTCCAGTTTTCTTAGTTTCCATGTTCACATCTGTAAAATGGGGACAACACCACCTCAAGAATTGCTCATTGTGAGGATTAAATGAACTAGTGGTAGTAAAGCACTCTTAGCACAGGGTCTACTGCAGAGTAAGAGGTCAAGTTATCAGAGAGGAATCAGTACAACAAATCAAGAATATGGTACACACTTTTTTTGCTTTGTTGGGTGTCATACTTGTCCATGAATTCTGTTATGGTACAAAGCAATGTATTGCGATGACATTCCTACCATGTATTTTGATTCTTCCCCCTCCCCAATCCTCTCCTGTTCTTTACTCCATTCCAGGTGTCTTTATTTAATCCCTCATTTAAATTCATGTTTCCTTGTCTGTTCATACTTATGGGTCTAGATACTACATGTGAAAAAAAATGTGGTTTTTGCCATTCTGAGCTTAGCTTATTTTGCTTAACATGATCATCTCCTGTTCTATTAATTTTCCTGCAAATGATATAAGTTCATTTTTCTTGGTTGAGTAAGACTCTGGTGCATATATAACACATTTTATTTATAGTCATTCATAGTCGATTGATGCCTAAGATGATTTCACAGTTTGGATTTTGTGAATAATGACACTCTAAGAATGAGTGTGCAGGCATCTCTACTGTATCCTGATTTACATTCTTTTGGGCATGTATTTAGGAGTGGTAAGGTGGTTCTAATTTTAGTGTTTTGAGGAACTTCCATACTGACTTCCGTAGTGGCAACACTAATTTCCATTCCTATCAATAGTGTATTAATCTAGCCCCTGCCCAATTCTCTCCAGCATTTGAGGTTTACCTTCTGTTGCTGAAAGTCATTCTGATCAGAGTTAGATGGAATCTCACTAAACCTTAGACTCTTTTTTTTCTCTTTTTTTTAATTGTGAAAATACTGTACAGAGGGGTTACAATTACATGGACAAGATAATGAGTACATTTCTTACCAAGCATTGTAGCCTCCTCCCCATCCCTTCCCATCCACCCCTCGGCCCCCCACCCAATCCTCCCCCCCACCCTCCCACCCCCCACCACAGTTGTAAAGTTCGTTTTCGACATAACGACTTGTACATCTCATTGTTGCAATGGGTCCACCTATATCCCTATTTAAACGATTTTAAACTTTAGATTCTTGATGCTTTACAACCACTTTATACATTGCTTATTCAGGTGATGGTTGGTGTCGCAAGAAGGCTGTGGCTTCTCTGTTCCAGGTGAGCAGCAGGTTCAGATCTGCCCCCTAACACCTTCTCATTCTAGGATTCAGAATAGGGGCATCCCCTACCTGAGTCTCAATATTCTCATAGCTGAGAGAGAGCCTATGAACCTCACCTTGTTCCTGACACATTGTGCCTCTGCATAGATTCCAACTGGCTGAGGACATCAAAAGGCTAAGGCTAGCATCACCGAGACAGGAAATATATTCCCACATAGGAGGTGAGAAGAGAAGACTGAATATTTTCAGGGCAAGAACAGATGCTACCTCCAAGGTGTTCTCAGGACTTTAGTGCATAGAAAGCCTTTAACTGGATCAGGGGAGGTTTGGTAATCCTAATCAAGCCACAGTTTCCTGAAGCAATGGAATTGAGATAAGAGAATGCACATTTGCTAAATCTTTTTCTTGACTTTGGTATTGTGTGGAGAGAAGTAGGAAATCAGCAGGGCCAAGTTCATCCTGCCACTGTTTTTCTCTGGACTTGCTACAGCTAGGCCTCTACCTGTGACTTGTCATTGACCTTGAATAGCTTGTAGTTATGGACTGTTGGTCAGTCAGCATCTCCCCAAGCAGTTGTATATATTTTCTAACCTTGTTTCTCAAACAGCATCAACATTTTTTGTAGTTCTTATGGTTCTCTGAAGAATCATATGACGTTCTTTATAGGCCTCAGATTGTCAATTTTAAATGGCATGTGGTAGGATGATCTCTTAGGCCATTTTCAGTTCCTCTGGTCTGTGACCATGATAATTCGACAAGTGCATAGAAGATGTGTATGAAATACTCAGTCTGAAACTTTCTCCTGTCTATAAGTGAGTGCTAATCTCAACATTATGTTCATGAAATGTGCTGCATTTCTCACATTGCTGTGAATGGGTGCTTCTCACAGCAACATTTTCTCCAGGTCTCCTGTTTTCCCTGGGGGTGTTTGTTCCTCTTTTTAAAAGTCTACAACCAGAGTTACCAGGCATTCTCAAAGTGTATGTGTCTGGTCATTGTTCATGTTATTAAAGGAGATCAGTCTCTATGCTCCAAGGAATAACCTTCAAAGACCATGATGTGGCAGGTTTATGGAGGAAAATATTTTAGGATAGGAAGTCTCTTCTTCTCCTTCATTCCATGGGGATTAACACTTGTAGAGCTCCCATTTTGTTTTCTCCCAGAAGCCTCATGCTTTCACTTGTATTGGCTCCCTTAATCCTCGCAAGACCCCCTCGAGGAAAAATGTTAACAGCCCTCTTTTACAGATCAGAACACAGAGTTGCAGAGAAGTAACTTACCTAAAAGAGTACAACCAGGACTAGCAGATCTAAAATTCAAATTTAGGTTTCTTTTGCTGAAATTTCCTTTTGATTCAGTTTCTCCAGTTTCTTTTTTATTACATTTTGATGAGATGTGCACTCATCCAAATTAATCTGAAGCAGTGGGCAGGACTTGATTCTGCTTCAGACATGTGTGGCTCAAGACAAGTCTCTGATAACACAGGATTGAGGCAAGGGGACTCTAGCTATTAGAAGATCTTGGTTCTTAGCTCTAGGTTCATGGCTTATAAACTCAAGACTTTGATAATCAGATAGGCAAAGTAGGTTTAATGATACACACCATGCCTACATCACAAAGATTCTGAGGGAATAATATTTGTGAATCTACTTTCTCAACTATTTAATATTATTTAAGTAAATGGCATTGTTGGTTCTTCTTAAAAAATGCAAAAGACAGCTAACTGCTGCTTCCCCTTCGGAAACAAATACTCTGCCTAAACAGAAAATTTTACCCCAAAAATATTTGTCTTGAAGATTCCAGTATGTTGGGTAAAGAATATCAGGTCCACAGCAAAAGAGAATTTCAGACTCACTTTTAGAAAACCTAGAGCAGACTGGGCTGGTGGATCACACTTGTAAATCCTAGGTGCTCAAGAGGTTCAAATCTGAGGAGGAGGTTTGAAGCCAGCCCAGACAGGAAAGTCTGTGAGACTCTCATCTCCAATAAACCATCAAGAAGCTAGAAGTAGAACTGTGACAGAGTGCTAGCCTTGAGCAAAAGAAGCTCAGAGACAGTGCTCAGACCCTGAGTTCAAGTCCAGATCTGGCACAGGAAAAAGAAAACCGAGAGCAAAGAAATCCAGGTTTCTACCAAAGGAATTTAGATTCAGGCCCATTTCTATTTAGCATTGAGATGAAAATTTATGAGTTTTCATTACAAAGCATCTTGTACATTTGGTACCAAAAGTGGTTACCACCTATAAGACATGGTCTCTTTCATTTTAATGACATGTGATTTGGTTGGGGCAGGGAGAGACACCCTTACCTAAAATAGCTCAACAATGGTGTGTAATGGAGCATCAGGTGTGAGATGTGGGGTTCCAGTCAGGGCTTGTCTGGGTCCTGCCCTGTTTCTGCTGAAAGTGTGAATGGCTGGGAAACACTCTTTCTGAGTATTGGAATCTTCTAGATACATTTTTGAAACATTTCTGTCTAACGTAGGTGTAAAGCATCCTGTTGTCTTGTTTTATCAGCTTGCTTTCACAACACACTCTAGCAAAAGCTGGTTGTTCTTTTCTTTTAACAAGCTGAGTCATAAAAAGATGAAACAGGGACATGGTCATCCAGAACCGAGAGTGCCGAAGTCCATTTTCCTCAGGGTCACCTATTTATCTACAGCCCCAACTGGGCTTCCTCTCTGCCTCCTCTCTCTCTGTCTCTCTCCTCTCACTCGATCTCTCTCTCTCTCATCACTCTCATCTCTCCTTTCTTTGTCTCCATTCTCCTCTTGCTCTTTCTTTTTCTTTGACCCTCTGTGTATTTGTCTCTCTCATGTATCTATCTTTCCTTCTGGGCTCTGTGCAGGTCAGCCATTCTATAGTTCCAGTTACATTTTGTTGTATTTGAATATTTTTAAAAATACTAATGAAGTAAAAAGAACTTTTAAGGAGGAGGCTTCCAGACCAGCTTTCTATACAACATCATCTTTCAGTTCAATGAGCTCCCAGCCAATTCAGACTGATTGACGATAGGGACATGTCCATTTTTAATTCAACCATAGCTACTCACTTTCATTTGTTTTATACAGTGAGATTCTCCTTAGGACTCCACTTGACAAAACGTTCTGACAAAACCAATAAATGGCTTACATTCCAGCTTTATACCAATGAAAATATGATGTGTTTGATGTTATAGAAGTCTTTCTGATTGTGAAGAAACCATCTTAGAAACTGATATGTAGCTTGTACTGTGTGTGTGTGTGTGTGTGTGTGTGTGTGTGTGTGTGTGTGTAATTTTTTTAGAGGATTTCACAATGTAGCTCAGGATGGTCTTGAACTCTAATCTTCCTGTCTCAACCTCCAGAGTGCTGTGATTAGAGGTATGTGTCACTGTACTTGACTTCAAGTGGTTTTGAACTAAAGCTATAAAAGATACAAAAACGATGAATTTGGTAAGAGGAAATTCTTTTGGGGAAATTGATAGGAATTCACTGACATGTCTCAGATTTGACTTTTCTGAAATTAGAGTGCTTCAGAGCTAATTAGGCATACTGAAAAGAAGCCTTAATGATTCCTTTCAGGTAAATTGCAGCATAGATTTCAAGGCCACTGCTGTCCATGTGCCTCTGGGTTCTGAATTTGGTTCTGTATCTAATTCAACACAGCCCTTGGAAGCAAAACTGGCGCTTGCTTTGGTGAAACTAAGGGAAAAGTGCCTTTAAAAATATGTATGATGGAGACAGCAATTTATAACAGCTGAGAATTAATCTAGATACTGTCCTATTGCACCTAGAGGTTTATAGTTTACTGAATCCTGTTTTGACTTGGATCATTTCTTAAATCAACGATCAAATGTTAGTAAATAAAGTTGTATCAACAGTGATCATTGGCTTGATACATAGACTCTTTTTTATAGAAAAAAAATCTATTGGACCATGTGTTCAGTGTCCCCAGTCCCAACCCTCCCCTCCTAGGAACAGCCATGATAATTGGATAATTGACTTCTATTGTGAGGACCCAGGGCATCAGTACTTACTGGTTAGCAACCAGCTGAGTCACAGATGTGTCTGAGCCTCCAAGAGGTGAAAAACTACTGTGAGTCCTCGCCTCCCAATTATCTCTTTGGACTCACTATCTGCTCAAGGTGAATGGCAGAGAAAAAGCTACCCCAAAGATACTCTGATTACCTGACCCAATGGTTTCATTTTCCAAAGGGATTCCCTTTACCTGTTTTAAACTCCCAGGTGAAATCTAAACATAAAAAGGTTTCTTTCTTTTGAAATAAAGTTGTTTGAACATAGCAGTCCTTCCAGTAAGCATGAGAAAAGATTGGCTGGCTCAGGTTTAAATTAAATGAAACTCCAGGGAATGAGACAACAGAAACAGTAAGAGACAGGATTTTTGGTGTGATGGACGATACAACATGATGGCTTGTCAAAACCCTTTCTGCTCAAAGTGTAATTGACAAAATGGCAGTATCCATACCACTTGGGAATTGGTTAAGATGTAGAAACCCAGGTCCAGCCCAGATGGACTAAACCAGAATCTGTGTAAGGCAGAGTCGGTGCTGGGAAGCACTGTCATCTAGAAATATGAGCTCAAATCCTTTGGTCTTCCACTTATTGAGGAGGCTTTGTGTCTCTTCCACTTGAATCTGGGCTGGCTGGTGACTTTGTGACCAACAATATTTGGAAGAAATAACTCTGTGTGACATATAGTCTAGGTCAGAAAGGGCTCATACAGCTTTCTAATAACTGTCTTGAGATGTCCAGAAGCCACCTGGAGGATATCTGAGTATCTGAGTATATGAGATGGCCACCTATGCCCAGATTTCCAGCCATCCTGGCTAAATTATCAGACACATGAGTGAAGATGCTTTCTGATTCTTAGTTAATGTAATGGAAATTAATAATCAAATGGTTGTTTTCAGCTACCAAGTTCGACAGAGTTGTTTGGAAGAAAGATAGCTGGAACAGACATTTTGTGAACTGTAAGAAAGTGAAAAAAGCATTGGCAAAATAACAAGAATGAATCAGGAACTCATTGAGAGATGATTCCACAGAGTAGACAAAATATGGGATAGATCATAACTTCTCAAATGGGAACGTTCTCTCTTGATCTCTCATATTTCTTGTGAAAATCATGGAGGACCTCTGAGTAGAAGTGGAAGTTTATCTCTTTTAAGTGTTTGCTTCATCAGATATTGAAGTCAGTGCTCCTGTGCTGTTTTTTTAATCAGCCAATATTTACAACAGCCCTTTATGTTAGATGTTTAGTCTGATGTTAAAAAGGATGGAACTGAAGTCAAAGAGACTATAAACTTACCCTGGATAGGCCAGTTTGAAGTAAAATGCAGGTCTTTCTGACTTGAGTGTATCTTAGATTTTCTCATTCTATAATAGCATAAGACTTGAGATACATTTACCTACAGGCCAACAAGGCCTGTTAGTCAAAAATGCCTTTCTTCTTGTGTCTTTCCTCTGGGAGGAAATGGACATAGCTGATGCTATAGTCTGAATTTTGAGCTATCAAAGACCAAGATACAGAGAACAAGGGAGGTACAGGACATATACACGTGATGATTTTTCTTAGGTCACAGGCTCTAGTATAATTAATTGGCCTAAGAGAAAATTCTGTCTTACTCTTTAAGGAGAGTGTAAGCCTGAGCATAGTTTTTATCCCATTGAGTTTGTTTCTCAGATTTGTGGTTTCATGTTTTGGGAGGGAAACATGTTCTAGTTCAGTGTCTTCCACTGGGTGCTCCCACGAGTCTGCTAGGGACTGTTGCCAGGATGCAATAGTAGACAAGGGTACTGACCTCCAAGCGCTCCTGAAAATCAAAGCACATGGACAAAGGATAGTGAATCTGGGAAGATCAGGACGGTTTTCTGGAGAAGGTAACTTAACATGGACCTCGAAGGAGTTCTTGGACAGATAAAGACCATTCATGCAGGCAACACTTAAAGGAAAGGCCAAGAAAAGGAGATCGGGTTAGTGAATGGCAGGGCAGACCTCAGGTTTGGTTGGTGGACAGTTATCTTGCTGACCATTTTGAAGATTCCTTAACCCTTCCTTCCCCCTCCTGACCTCTTCCCTTCCTCTCTCTATCGCTCCCTCCTTCCCTCCCTCCTTCCTCCTTTCTCCCTTCCTTTCCTTTTTCCTTCCTTCCTTCCTTCCTTCCTTCCTTCCTTCCTTCCTTCCTTTCTTCCTTCTTTCTAGAAAACATTTCCTGTTAATATTAACACTAAACTTACCTGTTCTTTATTTATGGCTGTAGAAGAAACTAGGTATTTGAAAGAATTTCAAGACACAGCAAGTAAAAGCACAGAATGCTCCCTTAAGTTTGCATTCAGATAATTATGCCTCACCTTTACACTTTTTAGGATGTATTTGTTGCTTATCTAAAACTCAGTTTTATCTAGATATCCAGGACTTTTTTTTCTGGCAACTCTAGTATTAGCCAGACACAAGCAACCCCTTTGACTCCTCATGTTGTCCTATAGGTAAGGTAATAGAGAGAACAAAAGAAAAATTTTAGGGGCTAGGAAAGTGGCTCAGTGGTAGAGCACTTGCCTTGCATACATGAGGCCCTGGGTTTGATCTCTCAGCACCACATAACCAAAAAAGAAAAAAAGCCAGAAGTGGTGTTGTGGCTCAAGTGGTAGAATGCCAGCCTTGAGCTGAAGAGCTGAGGGACAGCGCTCAGGCCCAGAGTTCAGGCCCCAGGATCGGAACCCTCCCCCCCCCCCCTCCCCCCCCCCCCGCGCCAAAAGAAAAGAAAGAAAACTTTCAGACTCACTATTTAAGAAATGTAGTGCAAAAAAAAATCCAGGTTTTTAACAAAAGGCATTTTGGGATTCAGGCCCAAGGTTATTTGGTACTGTCTAGTTTGTAACAAACACATGAACTTTCAATTTAACCCAGAATAATAATTTTGTTTTTGTTTTTGTTTTGTTTGGTCCATCATGGGCTTGAACTCTGGGCCTGGGCGCTGTCCTTCAGCTCTTCAGCTCAAAGCTAGCACTCTACCACTTGAGCCATAGCACCACTTCCAGTTTTCTGAGTGGTTTATCGGAGATAAGAGTCTCACCTGCTTTCCTGCCTGGGCTGGCTTTGAACTGTGACTCTCAGATCTCAACCTCCTGAGTAGTTATGATTACAGGCATGAGCCACCAGCACCCAGCCACAGAATAATAGTTTATGTTGAAAAATTATGTTTTATTTAAACATAATTTTTGGTTTCTATTTTTTAAATTGACCTGTTTCCAATTTGTCTCTTAGCTTCTTGTCTGCCTCTCCTGGACCTTCTCTCTTTCCTTCTCTCCTCTCTCTCTCATGCTAGAGAGTAAAATGCAGGGTTTCACTAATGCTAGATAAAAGTCTATCCCCAACCTGTGGTTTTTTTAAGATAGGGTCTTATGTAGCCCAGGCTGGTCTTGAACCTGCTTCAGCCTCCTGCAAGCTGAGATTCTAAGTGTAGGCCACTATATCCAAGGATATTTTCATGCATTCTGTAAATTGTTCTGCCTCAAACCTAGGTTTGCTTGAGAGTGTAGCCAATGTTGTGCTTTGATACGCCTCAACAGCCTTTTCTGCTGCATGGCAAACACAAGAATAATTAATAGGGCCTAATGTTTGGAATTGCATTTCACTATACTGCTAAAAAAGCCAGGGATTAGAAGAGGTAGGCCTAGCAAAAAGGGGGCATATGCCTCGTTTAGGGTTCTTGCAAATTCTGGATTGAGAGGATTCTACTTGTTTTTCTCTCTAATTTGATGGGAGTAGACATGATAACAACTGGAGGTTTAAGAACTTGGAGGAAATTAATTATAAGCACTTCATTTGGACATGGAGGTGAAGTGATGGGAGAGGGGTGGAATTGGGAAAGGTTAATGGAGGAACTGGCAATGTAGCTGAGCCTTACAAAGTTGTGTGGAACTTTTGTCCCATTCTTGCCTTTGAAATCTCATCTGCACTCTTCGTGCTCTTCTACTCCTTTGTAAAGCCTATAACCGCCTATGGAGGAGGCAGGAGGCAGCCAACAGCCTGTTGTGTCTGGATGAGCTGACAGGGAAGCCCCGCCCCCTGGGCACAAAAGTTTGCCATGCCCGACAGTGCCACCATGCCCTTTGCTCCAAAGTCAGAACAATTCACCCTGTCTATCTTTTTGCTTCCTATAAGACACAGTAATGCTGCTCTTTGAAACTTGGTGAAAGCCCCAACCTGCCAATCAGAAGAGGGAAGATCATAATTAATGATAATAGCCTGGTTTTAATTATAGCTATTTAGCAAGTTAGCAGAACAATACCAGTAACACACTGAATGGGTTGGGAGCAGCCTGCTGTTTCCCCTGCAGCATTCACAGTATGTCCCTGGAACTTTGCAAGGCTCAGCTCCCTGAACTGGAAGGACTGAAAGTGAGAACTAAGTAGCCTGGGCCCCCTTCTTCACAAGAGCTCTCCTCCTTGCTCTGCTCCATACAATTTGATGATATAATTGGCATGAACCAATAATCTCTGAGTCTACATGGTTGCAAATTGGCCTATTTTCTGCTGAAATGGAGACAATGAAGTCCCTTCACTGATCTATTCCTCCTTGGCTCATCTCTGGCCAGACCTAGAACACAAGAAAGTTAGCTCTAGAAAGAACCATATACATACACTAGAAGATTGAAAATATGTAAGGTCAGAGAGCTATTATAATTGAAGGGGCGGGGTGAGGGAATGATCACAAACCCTGCTCCTCAGACTTCATCCTACCCTTGGCCAATGCCTTGTAATTGTCCCATAGAATCCTTAGGAGCCTTTAAGGACGTAACTCATCACCCTTATTTTTAAGGCAAGGCACAGGAGAAATGTGGCTTCCCCACACTCAAGCAATTAGATAATGGGAGAATTCCATCATAATTCTCCTCCCTACTAGGCATGGTGCCCTTAAATAAGCTTACTTAAGTTATTCTTTCAGCTCTGAAAATCCAAATGTACACAGAGATCCCTGGAGAAAGTAGGAGCTCACATAGATGCTAGGGTGGGAGAGGGTCACTGAGTGGAAGGATTTTAGGTAGTCTATGAGGGTCCATAGTTTCTGCTTTTCATCAGTACCCATAATGCCCAGTGTTGAAGAACCTCTGACTGGAGGTCACTCTGCACATCTGTGGAAGCTCTATCAGCCCTAAGCGACTGCTTCTTTTCTAAGTCAGGTATCACCACGTTCCAGCCCTTCTAGATGCTGTTTCCTCCTTCACAACTCATTCTAAAACAACCACAGACAGGATCAAGGAAGAATTTGGAGGCAGCAAGTGCACAGAGCAGGCTGGAGAGGAGCAGATCCTTCCAGTTCAGCCAAGGAATTTTCTCAGAAAGATAACAAAGTGGCCTTGTCATTAATGAGGCAGACATCTCTCCAAGGATAAATTGGCAGGAAAGATGGCATTTCCCTTTCCCTTGTCTGACAAGACAGCTGCCTTTGACAGATGCAGGGGGAGGAATCTACTGGATAGGGCTCTTGGATTTGATTTAAATCTGCCATGGACCATTGGCAGTTGGAGGAGACATGTCTCAGGTGATAGGGCTGGATTAGCATCAGATGACAATGAAGTGATAATTCGTCCCCTTGAAATAATTCAGGTGGCTTTACTTTTCTTTGGCAGATTCAGTTCATGAAGCTTCAGCTCTGTTAGTTTCCAGATTTACAGGGAAGTACCAGTTGCTTCTTCACACAGGGAAGATAAAGTTTTCCCTTAAAAGAGAAAAACCCAACCAACCAAACAAAACTCAGCTTGGGCCTCACAATCTTCTTTTGCCTTCTTATTTGTAAATGTGAATGTCCTCTTTCTTTCAAAAGATAATGTTGTCACTTTGGGGAGTGAAGGAATAGAAAAATCCAACCCACTTTTTAAGTCAAATTGAATGTCTAGAAGGTAAATCCTTGAGGCACTAACGTTTCCCTGTTGACATCTCTCTATCCCCAGGATACAGGATTGATTGGGACAGAGAAGGTATTCAATTGAGGTACTGGAGGAGAATAGTTTATATTTTATTTCATTATCTTTAAGTAGTTGTACATTTTTCACTTCGACATGTCAGTTTATGAGCACAATGCATCTTGATCATTGAAGTAGCCCCTTCTGTCATCCTAGAGGAGAATAAAGTAGACTTCCAGCTTACAAATAGTCTTATGACTCTATAGTGATGAAGGAAATACGATCTTATATAAAGATCACCTTCCTTACTGAGGTTGTGGGTTGGTTCAGTGGTCTCACTACCACACCTACTCAGTGGAGACAGCATGGTGTGGCTGTGTACTTTCTGTATACTTCTTACTTTGTCAGGAATTAGCATGTTGAGAAGCACTAGTTAAAAAGGAGACAATTTCCTGAAATTCCCTTGTAAACGTTTTATAGGCAAGTCCCTTGGAATCCAGGAGAGCTGATTGGAGGAAAGTTTCTGGGCCTCAGGGTTAGGTCTGTAAGCCCTGAAACTGCCAGGTTGGCGCAGGTTACAACACGGAGAGTAAGCTGTAGATTCCAGATGAGAGAGAATGAAGTACCTCACTCACTGAGCTCCAAGAACCTGTATCTTTGGAGTTATATGGATGCTTTCCTGGGAGAACTTCCCCCAGCATGACGCGCCTGCCACCAGTCCATGCCACAGGCATAGCCTGTTTTGCCATGCCACTATTCAGTCAGCCTGCAGGGTTTCTGTGCAACGTTTGCTCCTGGCTTCTCTCTTAGCTGGCTACCACCCTCACCTTCCTCACAGTGGACCCATGGCCAATGTTGTCTCTCATGCCACTATCCTCTTCATCTGTATGCCTCATACCTGTTGACTGTAAGACTCCTGAATACCCAGTCCAACCTTCTGCTATGACCATATCCACTGCACTGGCTGAGCTCATGTATCATGAGTTTTTTTCCTCCCTAATCCCATGAAAAGAGACCTCTTTCATCATAGTGATTGGCAGCTCACTTAGTCTCCAGGGTAGTTTGGATACCCCTGTGCTTCATAGTGACCTAGACCTACTGGTAACATCCAGTACCCCTAACAGTGTTCTACTCAGTTTGTCTCAACTGGAGATACAGATACAGTACACAGATGGGTCTGCCAGTTTTGGTCTAATGCTTATGTCTTTCCTCTGGGCTCAGGAAAGAGTCCAGAGTCCCACCCAGGTAGGAACAGGGTAAAGTTGTAGTAGGAAATGATCCAGCAGAGTTCAGCGTATTTGCCTAGGCACCAGGGTCAGTGCACAAAACTTGGGTTTGAGATTCAATCTGGGCTTTGTAGTTTACCAGTTGTTGAACCTCAGGCAAGTCATCTGACTTTCAAGCTTCAGTTTCTCCATCAATAAACTATGTATAATTCAAGTAGGTGCGGAGGTTCATAGCTTCAGAAGAGAGTGTGCCTAACATCAGGCTTAAAACAGTTTTCATTATTTTCAGTCAATCTCCCGGAGACCTAATTTTCTAAAAGGCCCATCACTTTTTACTTTATCTTTGCTCTCCAATTTTTGTGCCTCCTGATCTTCCTCAGTGTATAGAAGACAGCAGCTAGACACTAATAGACCTCAAGGCAATCAAGTTCCTTTACAAATGGTAAATGGGTGGTTTCTTGGTAAACAAAAGTGTGTTACTCGATTTGTCCTGCCATCCAATAGAATGAAAGAGACAGCCTTTTATTTTGTACAATAGCAGCAAAAGCATTCTTACCAAACAATATTCTACTCATCTTGTCCCCGAGGTTGTGTTGGATGGGATATTGGCTCTCCAGAATGTGGTAAACAGGTGGGCTGATGGGTATGTCTCTGGGTCTGAGAAGGAGGCCAGAACCCCAGTGCTGGGTAGAAGGAGGAGATGCTTTTTCCACTGTGCTTCCCTGGGAGCCACTGTGGCAGCCACTAAGGGAATCGCAGCCTCCTGGACTTTCCCCTGGGAGCCACAGACAATCATACTGAACAGTTTCCTTGCCCCAAAGGCCTGATTCCTAAACTACACACAAGTAGAAATAAAGCTTATACGTGGGAGGAAAGTGCAAGTGGGAATCTGTCCCGTAATTTGCTAATACATTCTATGAAATTGCAAACTACATCCTGTGACATCAGGATTAGCGAATTCAGCCCATAAAATGGCAGATTGACCCACCCAGTGGATGAATGAATGAATGATTTAAAAAACCCAAGGATTTACTTAACTACTGTACCTCAGGTATTGTATTAAGCAAAGGGGCTGGGGAGTAGTTAACAAATCAGAAGAACCTTCCTGCTCTCATAAGGTTTATATCCTACAGACAGTGCCACCAATAGCCAAGAAACATGTAGCACACAAGCTGTAATTCAGTTGTGAGGAGCGGATTGCTCATTTACAGAGGATCGGTAGCGAAGACCATTGTGTCAAGGGGATATTAGAGCAAGATTGAAAGGATGTGAGTGACAAAGCCAGGAACAGCGCCCCAGCTAGAGAGAGTGCACACCACCTTTCAGAAGCTGGAACATATTTTTGGCTCCTATCACTTCTATCACCTCCATCATTACCATCACCATTATCGTCATCATTTGGTTAAAAAAAATCATCATGTGCCACACACTGAACCAGTCATCTTCTATATTATCTTCTTTAATCCTGACCACAACAGTGTAGAGTTAGGACAGTTATCATCCTCATCTTACAGGTGACATAACAGAATTCCAAAAGTAAGGAACCTGTCCATGGCTGTATAGCCTGTGGGGGAAAGAGCAGAAAGAAAAACAGAGTCTCAACAAGCATCCTGTACCCAGAACTAAAAGTCCAGGATGAGGAGCAGAGCATTGTGGGTAAAGCAGAATAATCCATAGTCTGCCTTTCTGTAGGATTTTCTCAGAATGACAACTCATTGTGTCCCAGTTTTCTCATGTCTCACTTCCATTCTCCTTCTTCCTGGCATGCTGAGAAATGGCTTGGGCAATGTGGAGACGCAAGCACTTGCAGAGTGTTTGAGCAATCTCAACACTATGCTTTTGGATGTAGATAGGTTTGCGAGGGTGGGTTGTGATCCCTGTCCAGAGCAGGGTATCTGCCTTAGACATTGATCCAGCAATATCCTTTATTCCTGAGATGTTCTCAGGAGAGAGGAAATGTCTCATCTGATGTGTCTGGTATTTCACTTGGTCCCTTTGGGTTTAGCTTGCCATTGCTGAGGTTTAGTTCTAGTGTGTCAGCCTTTGTCATAACAACTGAACATTTTTTTATACTGGGCTTTACTTGACAGTCGTCAAGTGCTGCTTGGCCCTGGGTGGTAAAGGTAGACAGGGGATCAGTGAAAGGGGAGATAATCACACACAGAAAGGGACTCTCTTATAAGATTATCTTTTTAAAAATTTTTTATTTATTTTTTTATTGTGAAAATACTGTACAGACGGGTTACAATTACATGGGCAAGATAATGAGTACATTTCTTATCAAGCATTGTTGCCTCTTTCTTTGTTTCCCCTTCCCTTCCCTTCCCAGCCTTCCCCCCAATCCTCCTCCCCCAACAAAGTTGTAAAGTTCATTTTCAACATGACAACTTGTACTTTTCATTGTTGCAACGGGTCCACCTGTTTCCTTATTTAAACGACTTGTTTTTCCCCTTCCCATCCACAAATTATACCGACATCAAATACAGTGAAAGCAGGGGTTATACTGTGGGGGAGGGACATACAAAGCAACAAAGAAATAATCTTATAAATGCG
>NW_012267236.1:5689282-5703601 GCF_000151885.1 Dipodomys ordii
TGTGTGTGTGTGTGTGTGTGTGTGTGTGTGTGTGTGTGTGTGTGTGTGTGTATACCAGGGCCCTACAGGGCCTTGTAATTTCTGTGGGCCACACTGTTAATCAGAAACTGACAAACACAACTCCTACAGAGAAAATGGGAACCAAACTAATCACCCTTTCTCTGGCTTCTTTATTTCTCAAAACAACAAAACAACAAAAATCCCCAAATATGTAAAGTAGATACAAAAATTCACTAGTAATTCTAGGACATAACCAGAACCATTAGTTTGAGGTACATCTGCTTAGGCTTTTTTCTTTGTAGAAACATACATACATTTGCATATTTTTATTTATTTAAAAATTGACTGCATTTTCCACATCATTAAAAACTCTTTGTAAACACGATTTTAATAGATACATAATGTTTTCTAGCATAGATACATCACAATTTGTTCAACTACTCCTCTCTAATGGTAGAAATTTACCCCAAATTGTTTTGCAGAGTTTTTTTCTTTTATTTATTATTATACATGTTGCCAGCCTATCTCAACAAAGACCTGTTATTATTTTTTAATAACTACTTCTACCAGCAATGAATGAGATACAGGTCACATACACCATATTTTCATTTTGCTATTATTATAGATGGAGATCATTATTACCTCATTATTACTTTAATTTGAAATTCTTTGATAACTCATCAGGCAGAATATTTGCCATTTGGATTTTCTCATTTAGAAATTTTCTGTTTGTGTCCTTTGTCCATTAATCAATTAGGATCTTAGTAGTGTTTTTGTTTTGTATGTTTGCTTTTTGATATTTGTTCTTTGCTCATAATCTGGTGCAGATATTATTCCTAGTTTATTGTCTTTTAATATTGCTTATAATTTTTTGGCATGTAATCCAATCTATCAATATTTTCCTTTGTAATTTTCTTGCGTCTAAATTTGGAAAGCCTTTCCCTGCAGGAAATAAAATATACCTTTTACCATATTTTCTTCATTATTAGATAGTTTAACCTCATATAGAATGTATTCAAGTGTCAAACCTAAATTGATTTGCTTCTAAATAATTAACCAATTCTTCTTGTATCAATTTTTAAATAATTCTCCTCCTTATTGATTTGTGATCATTGAGGTTTATAGCTCTTCTACTTTGATGATATCTGTTGTTGAGACTATGAAGGAACTGTTAGGTTAAGGGACATGAAAACAAAACATTGATCTTAGCCCAATCAATTCTCCTCTATATGATGTACCCACAGAAGAGATATACACAGAAGGCACACACAAATCAAGATAACGTTTTATTATTAGCTGAAGTAAGACTCTATACCAGTTATCTCTTGTTATGTGGCTATAAAATAAGCCACTTGAACTTAGAGGTCTAAAACAACCATTTTATTATGCCTATGGATTATATGGGTTAAAAGTTTGGGTAGAAAAAAACACAGTGAGCTTACTTTTTGTTTCTGTTCTTCAGTATCTGAGTCTTCTACTGGGAAGAGGAGTAGGGGTGATTTGATGACTAGATATTGGAATCTTCTGGAAGTTAGTTCACTCTCCTGCCTAATGGTTGGTGATTGCTCTCATGGGTCTGATAAAATGCCTGGCTTCCTGTAGCTGCTTGGACTTCCTCACAACATGGCAGCTGGGTTGTAACAATGAACATAAAGGCCAAATCCAAAATCAGTGTCCTAAGAGAACCGGTCAAAAGCTTCATTTCTATTGCTTAACCTCAGAACTTACGTAGGATCACTTTTGCTGTAGTTACAGCATGCCTAGAGACAAGGTGAGGGAACACTGACCTTGCCTCTTAACAGAAAAAGTGTCAAAGTCACATGGCAAGGAAGATATGTGGGATAGGAGACACTGTCATGGCCATCTTTGGATGAAAGCACAATGTGTTCGAGTGGAGAACTTTGACAAGCTAAGCTACAGAATGAAGCTTAGACTTTCTCTTGCTTGAAATTTTCTTTCCCTGTGATTGTGGCTTATTGCCTCAGTAACTTCAGATCTTTGCTTTTTCCTGGTGAGTCTCTATTGACTCCCATTTAAATTGGACTTTACCCCAACTCTGGAACTCTCTATTATCCTTTCCTCACTTTATTTTTAAGCCAATAACACTTTTCATGTGATATTCAATATAGTTGGTATGCTAACATAACTTATTGTATTTTTTTGTTTCTCCTCTGTGTAACATAATCTTTACAGTCTTTGTCTTTCAACTACATGGAATGGTGATTGGCACATACTGAATGTATCAATGGACGAATGGAAGGCAGGAGGCCTTAATGTTTTTCTTTCTCCTGGCCACTTCCTTTCTTAGGACTTCCTTGGGAGCCTAAAGAGATAAGTAGCCCATCTATTCTCTTTACTTCATACCAATTTATGTTCCTGCTCCAATTCCATAGCATTTCTGTCCAGCGTTCCCTGCTGAATGGTCATTCTGCTCTAGTCAGAGTTGGGAGTCCTCTCTGTACTTTGAACCTCCCAAGACATCAATACCTGCCACTGCACACTGTTTACCACCTGACTCCAGGGTCCAACTTCCCTGGACTTCTCAATGTAATCCAGGCTGGTGCTATCTGGTTCCCACAACTCTTCCCATCATGCCAGTGGAATCTGCAACATCTCTTTCCACTATACCACTCACTCAAGGAAGAAAGGAAATTGGATACTTAGAAAAATCCTTGGGGGTAGGTGTAAACTTCAAGTATGGGGACAGTTGTTTGCAGATGATGAAACTGAACAGGCATGTAGGGGAAGAACTCATCCACAATTATATACAGCAGGAGCTAGAGCTGTGGAATGATGTGGAAACCATGATCCTCCATTTACATGCCTCAATTGCACTCAGATGTGATGGCTGTGTTATTTTGTCAATCTGGGGCACTTCTCAGACTCTTTGTTTTTCAGTTTCCCCAAAAGAGGAATAAAAGAATCCCAAGTAATAAGACAATTGGAAGCCCTCAAGTTGTCAGGGACAACACAGCCTTGTTGTAATTCATGAATCAGTTGAATAGCATGAATGTAGCAACAAAATTGTTGAATATCTCTTTGGGACAAGTGAACCTTGCAATTTGATCAAATTACCTTTCAGAAATACCATTTTGGCTATTTTTAATACAGAAGTTACACACTGAGCAAATGACTATTTTGATTATGGTCCTTCTATGCCAGCTACCTTCACTCTGGAGTACATTTTGAGAATCTTTTAATTTTTTCTTAGGGACTAAACTTCCTTGAAGGGACATGAGGAGAGAGAAAACAACTTTGTTTTTGCTTTCTTTGATATGCTCATTTAAAATTGGGCTCAATAAAATGGGGATTATTTTCCAGAAGATTCCTTAAAAGCTAGCCTTCTGCTGTTGTGGAGTAGGATGTCTTATAGAATGTGGAGTGGGCTGGAGGCTTTCTTTATGTAAATCTATTAATCCTTCCACTGCTCGGAAACTGCCATCCAGTGCCAACCAGATAATGAATTTTGCCTTGCAAATACTGCACTACTAGATATAAACCAAAAGGCAGGCAATAGAAATAGGCACGTGAGGAGGACTAGGTATGCAGTTAGGTTAGTACCTGGTGTCCTGGGCACACTGCCTTCTGCAAACCACAGATTAGATTAGCAGATAGCCACGAGAACTTTTACCAGGGACACTTGAAGAGTCTTACCAGGGACACTCACCTTGCCTGCATAGCCCATAAAAGAATTTTGGAACTTATGGATGAAATGAATTCCACCTGGCTCATTTCCAATAGGCCTTCAAAGCATTTCCCTTTCAGTCCCTTCTCTGTTTCAGTATCTCTCAACCTCTTTAATCATCAAGTTCTTTTCATCTTCCTACTGTAATTCTTCCTCATGTAGTTTCTCTTTAGTCACTGCCAGTGTCTGGCAAATCTGCATATTGTAGCGATCAGCCTGGGGCACAGGGATACAGCACATAAGTTTAGCCTGTAAATAGAACGGGACTTTAAGCTCCTTATTACCATAGAAATTAAAAATTCTTCCACTCACACGTGGGTTTGGTCCTTAGACAGAGTCAGCTAAACCCATTGGCTCCTAGTGGGCTGGGAGAGCTTTGTGCCTGCCACAGACTGAGTTGGCATGATTCTCTTAGAGGTATCAGCTGGTGTCAGCTCCTTCTGCTTGAGGCCCCCAGGGTATTGTATATTGCATTCTCCAGTGCTGCTCTGCAAACATGGGTGGGGCACACTGCTCTTCAGCTCTCACCAGTCACCAGTGTCAGTGGGAAGAAGCTTGGTTTCTGAAGCTGTGCTGGAGATGATATGATGTGGAGGAGGAAGTACCCCTCTCCTGAGAGGCAAAGTGGCCTCATTTCACTTTCCTCCATACCCTTGTCTTTCTTTGTCCTGGAAAAAATGATGCTCATATTGCTATGGTTCCAGAGATGGTGGAGACAAGTATTAGCTTAAAAACATAACGACTGAGCTATCAAGTTGGGGTTAGATGCTAAAGATACAGCTCAGTAGACTGAAGGCAATGATGCTCTTTAAAGTCTCATGGACCCCAGGAGAAAGATGTTGGTTATCTGCAGACCTGGTTTCAAGTTCAGACACCTGTCTTACTGGCAGTATGATCTTGGGCAATAGAAAACAACATCAGTAATAATACTAAGCACTTCTTCTATTTCAGAACACTAAGTGCCAGGTAGAATGTCAAATGATTTTTGCATGTTATCTAGCTAAGCAAATTTAATTTTTCAACCTTCACTTTCCTTGTACTAGAGAAACATTTTTTTCCAGACTACTTTTTCTTCCCCAGCACAACTCCAGTCTCTATCCCTGGGAGACATTGATGAAGGATCTAAGGATGGATATCTGAGCAAAGATGAGGCAACAGTCCTTTATTCTGGGATCTGGGGACAGGAGTGAATAATTATACTGATACGGGTGAGGGAAAGAGAGGGGGGTACATGGAAGATTGTGAATTTGTGCGTGTCTGGTTGTGCAGATTGTTACACGTGACATGCAGGATTAGTTGAGTGGTAGAAGAAGCTAATCCACATAGGAGAAACAAACAAAGCAGATGAAGACAAAGCAAGTGATGATCAGCCTGGGGATCCCTAGGTCCAGCTCCAACATGCTCTGGATGCTCAACTGTTTGCTTCCTGGGCTCTGTGAGACAGCTTGAACCCTAGCAAAATCTTCCCGCTGAGTTGTAGCTAGTGTGAACTGGGTTTCTAACCACTCAAACAAAAAACCCCTATGATGTGTTTTGTTTGTCCAAGGTGTGAGGAATTGTCAGGATTAAATGAGACCATACCTAAAGATCCTTTATTAAGAAAGGACTTGATGATGATGATGATGACGATGATGATGAAGACCACAGTGATAACTACATCAGTGATGATGATGATGATGATGATGATGATGAAGACCACAGTGATAACTACATCAGTGATGATGATGATGATAGTTAATACTACCACATAGAAATAGCCAGTTTAAGCTGTCTGTAAAATGTCAGATGAGTAGAAGCCAAATGATGCTGGTATAACCTGGTGTTGGATGGAGGCAGACATGGAGGCAGATGGTGGATCTATTTCCTTCAGGATGGCTTAGGAATGCAGAATAAGTGAAGGGACTCATAAAGATTGAACTGGGGCCAAGGGAACAACTGAGTTCCATCTTAAAAGAGCCTTAGTGAAGATGGGGCAGGGATGAATCTGATTAGGGTATGGTGTAAGCAAAAGGGATATGTCAAAATGAAACTCCATTGTACAACTAATATGCCATCTCTATCTATCTATCTATCTATCTATCTATCTATCTATCTATCTATCTATCTATCTATCTATCTATCTATCTATCTATCTATCTATCTATCTCTATCTATCTATCTATCTATCTATCTATATCTATCTATCTATCTATCTATCTATCTATCTATCTATCTATCTATCTATCTATCTATCTATCTATCTATCTATCTATCTATATCTGCCGTATGTAGTACTGCCCTGGGTCTCTCAACTCTAATTCTAAATTCAGGACCTTGAACTAGCTCTGGCCAGCTGTGCAAAGAAAGCAGGGGATGCTAGATAGAAGTTCCATGAAGTGCACATGCCCAGAGCAGGTCACTTTAGTGTGGCAAAGAGGTCATGGTAATGTGGAGGCTTCCTGAACCTGACCCCTCCAGCCACCAGCTCTGACAATTTAATTGTTTGCTGACAGAGATAAACCTGTTGAACTCAGTAGCATTGAGCCAGAGGGTGGCTGACACAACTTGGCTGACATCTCTGAGACCTTTGATGGATATCAGCCCTGCTTGATCTCCAGTGTCCTTCAGGGAAGAGCCTGGAGGTGTTTGTCATCATGATGTGACTTGCATGTTGAATTGCTAGTTCTATACACATCTCGTCTAGGAAAAGCACTGCCATTTCTTTAAAGATAGGACGTGTCCTTGACAGCTTTGGGTTCTCATATCATTGCAGACACTTTGGCACTTGGACCATTCTGGCTTTGTGGAGACTGATTCCTTTTCATCTGTGATATAATGAACCCTTCTCTGTCCTCTCCTTTGTGTTCTTTCTTTAACATTAAAGGAGAAACTATATTACATACACATTAATGGAGAAATAAATTGCATATACATTCACTTATTCATGTATGCATTCATTCATTCAACCCATGTTTGTTGACTATGTTTGGTGATGCAATGGTAAAGGTGAGTATATGATTCTTGGTATTATAAGTTATATATCTAGGGACAGAAAGAGTCAAAACTCTATATAGGAAAGTAATTATTTATTGAAATAAGTTATATAAAGGAAAATATACTAGGGACAAAGGTAGGGAAAAACAGAAAGGTTCCATAGAGTTAGAGGCAAGGTACATGCCTCATGGACTTTCCTGTCAGGCTGGCTTTGAACCACAAACCTCAGATCTCAGCTTCCTGAGTAGCTAGGATTTTACAGGTGTGAGCCACTGGTGCCCAGTTACATCATCCTTTAAGAAATGTCTTTTCAGGTTCTTTGTCTACTTTTAAATTAGGCTATTTGTTTTCTTGCTATTAATTTAATAATTTGCATGTTAACTCCTTATTAGACATGGATTATAAATGTTTTCTTCCATTCCATTACTTTTCTTTTATTGTTTTTATTGTGTTTGCTGTCTCGTTTGTTGTGCAGAAGTTTCTTAGTTTATGTAATCCCATTAGTCTACTTTTGCTTTTGTTGCTTGTGCTTTTGGGGTCATATCAAAAAAATCTTTACTGAGACAAACATTCAAAAGCTTCTTTTCTGTGCTTCTTCTGGTAATTTTACAGTGTCAGGACTTAACTTTAAGTCTTTAGTCATAAGTTGATTTTTATTTTCATTCTTCTCTATATGCTACCTAGATCCTCTAAGGCACATTTCTCCGGCATTTGTCCCTGACCTTTGTTAAAGATTAGATTATTGAAGTGCAGAGAGGATTATTTTCCTTTTGTCCCATTTGTCTAGATGTTTGTTTTTGCCACATGTCATGTTATTTTGATTAATTTTCTAGCAGATTCTGAGATCAAATACTGCAGTATCTCCTCTGTTCATGCGAAGATTACTTGGGCTTTTCTCAGATTTTTATGGCTCTATGTTAACTTTAGAATTATTATTTTTTTATATTTCTCTGCAAGATGTCATTGAATTTTACTTTGAATCTGTAAATTGCTTTTGGATACTATGGGCATTTTTGACAATAATAATTATTCCAACCCATGAATATAGGATCTCTTTCCATGTATGTGTATCTTCCTTAATTTATCAATGGATTATATTTTTCAGTGCATGAAACTTTCACCTCTTTGGTCAAATTCACCTAAGTGTTATTATTTTTTAACTTCACCTAAGTATTATTATTTTTATTTTTTATTGCTATTTTAAAGGTAAAGTACAGAAGTGTTACAGATACATAAGTCATGGGACAATGTCACCTCTTATCTTGCTCTCTCCCAGTTTTTCACTCCCATCCTCACCACTAAATATTATTTTTGATGATATTGTAAATGGAATTAGTTCCTTGATTGCTTTTTAATATAATCCATTGTATAGACATTTTATTCTATTCTATTCTATTCTATTTTTTTTATCAGTTGTGGGGCTTGAACTCTAGGCTTGGGTGCTGTCCCTCAGCTCTTCAGATCAAGGCAAGTGCTCTACCACTTGGGCCACAGTGCTACTTCCACTTTTCTGGTGGTTAATTGGAGATAAGATTCTTAGGGACATTCCTGCCAAGGGTGGCTTTGAACCTTGATCCTCAGATCTCAGCCTCCTGAGTAGTTAGGATTGTAGGCATGAGTTTTTTTTTCTGTTGATATTATATTCTGTAACTTTATTGAATTGGTTTAACTATTGCTGATTCCAGTAGAGTCTTTAGGAGGTTTAATTAAATAAGATGATGCAATATATAATGAATATGAATGTAACTTCATCCTTTATATATTTCTTTATTTTTCATAATTCTTATGGTTTAAGACTTCAGTAGTAAGAGATAGCATCCTTTTCTTCTTGATTTCAGAGGAAAAGTTTTGGCTATTCATCATTAAATATAATGTTAGCTGTGGACTTATCATCTATATGGCTTTTATTGTGTTGAGGGACGTTCCTTCTATACCCAAAAGGTTGAGCATTTTTATTATGAAACTGTTAAATTTTATCATATGTGTTCTTGTTCTCTGTATTTATTAAGATGATTATATGATGTTTGTCCATTCAGTTAATATGATATATCACATTTACTGATATGCATATGTTGAACCATCTTTAGGATAAATCCCACTTGGTCATGGTGAATTATCTGTTTGAATTTGTTTTGCTATTATTTTATTTAAGATTTTCACATCTATGTTGAGCAGAAATAACTAACCTGTAATTTTCTTGTCTTTTTTTCTCTAGCTTTAGATATTAAGGTAGCTGTAGGCCTTAAAATAAGAGTTTAGAATTCCATTGTGTGTGTGTGTGTGTGTGTGTGTGTGTGTGTGTGTGTGACATTTTCTTGATCCATAATCTACTGAGGGGCATCTGGGTTGGTTCCATATCTTAGCTATGGTGAATAATACTGGGATAAACCATGGTTGTGCTGGTAGCTTTGGTATGAACTTGTTTGTGATCATTTGGGTAAATGCCCAAAAGTGGGATTGCTGGATCACAGGGGAGCTCTATGTGGAGTCTTTTGAGGAACCTCCATACTGCTTTCCAAAGTGGTTGAACAAGTTTACACCTCCACCAACAATGCAGTAAGGTTCCCTTCTGTCCACATCCCCTCCAACATCTGTTGTTACTAGATTTCTTGATTATAGCCATTCAAACTGGGGTGAGGTGGAATCTCAATGTTGTCTTGATTTGCATTTCTTTTATGGCTAGAGAGGTTGAGCATTTCTTCCTGTGTCCATTGGTCATTTTTATTTCCTCTTCAGAGAAATTTTTCTTTAAGTCTTTAGCCCACTTATTAATCAGGCAGTTGTTTCCTTGAAGATTTGTTGTTGTGGGATTTAATTTTTTGAATTTCAAGTATATTTTAGATATGAGACCCTTTTCCTGTTGTATGGCTAGTGAAGATCTTTTCCCAGTCCATGGGCTTTCTATTGATCTTGTCAGGTGTGTCCTTTGCCATGCTCTGTAGTTTCATGCAACCCCATTTGTCTAACCTTCTATGCCTCCATCAGAAAGAATGACATTGCCCCATTTGTTAGGAAATGGAAGGACTTGGAAAAAAAATATAGTAAGTGAAGTAAGCCAGGCCCAACGAAACATAGGTCCCATGGTTTCCCTTATTTGCAGTAACTAGTATGTGTCTAAAATAAGCAGAAAAGGTCAAAAGCTGTGTACATATGACCATATAAGATGATGTTAAGCGAAATGAACCCCAAGACAGGGACACAAGGGTTTTTTTTCTTTCTTGCCATTGCTTTAATGTACTTATAATGCACTATGTAATTCTTTTGTTTCTTTTGTATGTTCTTCCCCCACGGTATAACCCCTGTTTTCACTGTATTTGATTCCAGTGTTCTGCATCTTGTATATACATTTTTATAATTTCAGGAGGGGAAGGGATATAATGCTTAAATAAGGATACAGGGTGACCCATTGTAACAATGAGATGTACAAGACACTATATTGAAAATGAACTTTACAATTTGCGGGGGGGGGATGAGGGAGGAATAGGGGAAATGGGGAGGGAAGGGATGGTAGGGGGAAGAAAAAAGGAGGAGGTAACAATGCTCGATAGGAAGTGTACTCATTACCCTACTCATGTAACTGTAACCCCTCTGTACAATATTTTTACAATAAAAATATATGAAAAATATGAGTTTAGAAATACTACCTCTTCTTTGATTTTTTAAGTGCTTTAGATGTATTGATAAATTCTTTAACTGTTTGGTGGATTTCAGTCAGAAAGCTGTCAGGTATTGGATTTTTATTTTGATTGGAAATTTTCAATGCTTTAATTTTTTATTAAGTATTGGTCATTAAGATTTTTCTGTAATTAGTGTTGGCACGTTGTATAATCAACAATTCACTCTCAGCATTTCTTCTAAGTTATCCAATTTGTCAACATGATTATTTATAGGAGTCTCTTAAGATCCTTTGTGTTTTGTTGGTACCAGTTATGACATTTTCCTTTTCATTTCTAAATAGATTTAGTTTAGTCTTATTTTTTTCTTATTCTATTGAAGGTGGTGAATTTGCTCACCTTTTCCAAAATTTAACTCTTAGTTTCATTGATTTTTCTCTAATGTTTTTCTAAGCACTTAACTTCCTCTCTGATATTTGGTGTTCCCTTCTTTCTGATAACTCTGGGCTTAGGTTTTTCTTCCCTTGAAGTATAATGTGAAGTTATATATTTGAAATCTTCCCCTCTTCCTCTTCTTTTCTTCTCTTTTATCTCCTCTTCCTCCTCCTCCTTCTCTCTTTCATTTTTCAGTGCTGAGGACTGGGCTTCTTAAATGTTAGATAAGCTCATTTCTAACCACTCTTGCATATTTTTAAAATATTTTCCCTCTTAAGATTACATTTTCTGCATTCTATATTCCATAATCTATTCTTGTTGTTGTTGTGTTTTAAGTTTGATGTCAAGATACTTTAAAAATTCACTTTTGATCTCTTTTTGACTCATTCGTTGTCCACTAGTAGGTTGTTTAATTTCTACCATGTTTGAAAATATTCTAAAATTTCTTCTATTGTTGATGTTTATTTTTATTCCACTGTAGTCAGAGAAAATACTTGATATGATTTCGATTTTCTTCAGTTTGTTAAGACTTGTTTTCGTAGCGTAACATAACGTCTATCCTAGAAAAAATTCTTTGTGCATAGAGAAGAATGTATATTCTGCTGCTGCTGAATGAAATGTTTTGTGTATGTCTGTTAGGTCTTTTTGGTCTAAAGCATAGTTCAAGTCCAATATTTTCTTATTGATTTTCTGCTTGGAGGAGCCAAGGTATCTTGATAATTATTATTGTTATCTTATCCTTACTCTCTTAGCTTCTGTTTCTGCCTCCTCTGCCTTAGCCAGCTGCTGGAATCTCTGGACTTTACCTTTCCTCATTGGCAAACAAGGGAATTCTTAACAAGGGCAAGAGTAAGGAGTTGTTATATAGAGGTGTTTGAGAGAGATCGTTAAAGTCTCTCTCAAACAGACACCTGTCAATACCCTAAGTTCCATTATTAAGAACTTCTTCCTTTTCATAAAATCCTTTTATTTGAGATAACCTTCATGGAAGTGGAGGTCATTATGTTAATTGAAGTGAGCAAAGTATAGAATGACAAGTACTGTATGATCTCATTCATATATAGGATCTAAAAAAGTTGACCTCATAGAAATAAGAATTTAATGATGGTACCAGAGCCCAAGGAGAGTAGGGAGAAGAGGAATGTGGGTAAGATTGGTTAATGAGTTATAGTTAGAAAGGAGCAAGAAGTTCTGATGCACTATTGCAAAGTAGGGTTGCTATGGATAATGGTAATAAATTGTAAAAATTACTTTCAAGAAGCTCGAAGAAAGAATTTGAAATTATCTCATTGTAAACAAATAATAATTGTATGAAGATTGAGATGATTTCCCAGATTTGGAAATTAGAAAATGAATACCTGTATCAAAATACCACATAGTGTCCTATGAACACATACAAATTATGTGTGTCTCTTCAAATTTTGAATGCATATTTTTAGGTTATAATTAAAATGAAGCCAGGTGCCAGTGGCCTACATTTGTAATCCTAGCTACTCAGAAGGTTGAGATCTGAGGATCATAGTTCAAAGCCAGCCTGGGCAGAAAAGCCTGTCAGAGTCTTCTCTCCAATTAATCACAAAAAAAGCCAAAGATGGTGCTGTGGCTCAAGTACTAGAATGCTATCCTTGAGCAAAAGGAGCTCAGGGACAGTGCCCAGGCTCAGAGTTCAAGCCCCAGGACCAGCAACAAAAAAACAAAAGAAAGAAAGAAAGCAAGAAGGAAAGAAAGAAAGAAAGAGAGAGAGAGAGAAAGAAAGAGAGAAAGAAAGAAAGGAAGAAAGAAAGGGAAAGGAGAAGAAAAAGAATAGCCCTTGAATCTAGCATATTTCAGTCAATATATCTGCATACCAACCAACACATTTACTTACAAGTTTATAGGCTACATCTATCTTCCACCTATAAGGAAAAGTGTGCATCCTCCATCTGTCTGGGCCTGATTTACTGCACTTAACATAATTTTTTCCAGGTCTTTCCATTTCTGGGGAACAAGACATGGTATCAGCTCAGATCATTAGACAAATGCATCAAGAAAATATGGTATGCATACACAATGGAATTTACTCATCCATTAGAAAGAATCTATGCTTCTTTATGACTTCTCGCTTCTTCCCATGCTTTAGGAACCACAAGGCACTTAAAACACTTTTTTTTCCCCTGAATTCCATCATGAGTCTCACTAGGAGCAGGATTGTCAATCAACGTGTCTAACCTTTATTTATTTTATTTTATTTTTGTTGGTCGTGGGGCTTGAACTCTAGGCTTGGGCACTATCCCTCAGCTCTTCAGCTTAAGGCGAGTACTCTACCACTGGAGCCACAGTGCCACTTCCGGTTTTCTAGTGGTTTATTGGAGATAAGAGTCTCACAGACTTTCCTGCCTAGGGCTGGTTTTGAACCATGATCCTCAGATCTCAGCCTCCTAAGTAGTTAGGATTACAGGCGTGAGCCACTGGTGCCCGTTTCTAACCTTCATTTTTTCCAAATGTTATATGGTCACATAACCAAACTCCTACATTCTTTTATGACCTTCTCTTGACTCTGGGTCTCTTGGTCAATAAGGCTGGAGATATGGGGTGTATCTGTGACTTTTACCTCTTTCATTCTACTTGCAACAGCTCCTGATTATTTTCTTTTTTTCCCCCTCTGTGATTATCTTAATTTAGGTCATCTCCTCCCACCTGTGGTTTTTCTGTGTTCTTCTCACTGGAGTTTGTGGTGTGTGTGTGTGTGTGTGTGTGTGTGTGTGTGTGTGTGTGTGTTTGCGCATGTGTGCACATGCGTGTGTGCCCTGATCCATCCATCTGGAACCATCTATTGGCTATTTAATATATATCAGTGAAGTAAATGTGAGTTTTCTAAAGTCATCAAGAATGATTTTTTTCTCAATAATTTTAGCTTCTAGTAGCTTTTTTGTTTTGCATTTTTTACATAGATCTGGTTCTCAAGTGAGAGCAAAGAACAACTTAGTCAAAGGCCTTTTTCTCAGCTGAAATCAGACCTGATGATGGCTAAACAAACACTGGCTGGGTTGAACTTCCAGACACTGCATTTTCTTGTCCTTCTTGTCATCTGCAGGGGGTCATGTTTCTAGTATACATATTTCCCCCCCAGTGAAAAAGCAATTCCTGTCTCTACCCCTTCCCTTAAATCCTTTCTCGTCCACCCCACTCAAGTTGTTAAATAAGATAAAGTAGCAATTTTCTGTGAATGTCAGAAAGTTCAACTACATCAGGCCCATCATCCACATAGCCCACTGTTAGAGCACAAGAGATGTTCTTTTTGGGTCTTCATTATCACCTTGAGGGATGTTCCTCATCCATAATTGTGTGCTGTTATCCAGAAAATGCTACAGCACCCATGATTCCACTTATATAACATGAAAGATGGCAAAATTATAGAGCTGAGAATAAATTAGTGGTTACTGGGTGTTAGGGGTGGAGGTGGGAAAGAGGTATGTGTGGCTACAAAAAGGGCAATATTCAGGTTCTTGTGATGGAATGCTGTGTATCTTGGTGCTGGCTCCAGAAAGTGAGAACAAAGCATACACACACACACACACACACACACACCCAAACACACACATACACACACACACACACACACACACACACACA
>NW_012267236.1:5703651-5771533 GCF_000151885.1 Dipodomys ordii
CACACACACACACACACACACACACACACACACACACACACACACACACACACACACGCCTATCATTATAACAAAGGAACCATGAATAAAATTGTTGGATTTTATCAATATCTACATCCTAGTTGTTCTATTGCATAGATGATCATTATAAAAAATGTTACCACCGGGAAAGCTGAATAAGAAAGGACATCACAGAATCTCCATATTATTTCTAACAGCTGCAGGTAAGTCTAGACTTACGATATAAAGTTTAAATGGAAAAACATTAATGCCTCTAGTTCTAGCATTTAGTGGTATTGGTTGAACCAAATCATTTTTTCAGTCAAATATCATCAGTTGTTATTACTTATTAAAAGTGATAGATTTCATAGTCTTTCTGTTCACCTAATGGTTGTATATCCTCACTTTCTAAAATGTGTGGCTAGCCCAGCTTCTCTAATTCCCTCTTTATTCTTAGAGTCGTGATTTTGTATATATCAAATATAATGCCTTTGATATGCTTGGCTATGGGTGGAAGAATCCAGTCATTCCAGTGTAGGCTCAATGTTCTTTTGCTTGTTTAAAACTGCTCTCTCCTTGTCTCTCATCTGTGCCTTGACCCTCACCTGTGCATTTTTTCCTTTCTAAAGACTGAGGGAAAGAACCACACATCATCATAGATGCAATCATAATTTGAATGGAATGTCTTGTTTTCTGTTTTATTTCCATTCTTCCTCTTTTTTTCATTTTTCTTTCAAAAGATTTTTGACCCCTGAAATGTATTCTCAAAGCTTTTTAAGTCTAGTGTAGGAGAGACTCCCAGGTGAATTCCCTAGATCTTAAATGAGAATTCATAGCTTTGAATTCTTTAAATGGAAGAAAACTCCTCTGACGGCTTTCCCCCTACTCAACTACTTTCCCTCAAATGAACTTAGTTGTTTTCCCCCTCTCTATTAGCCCATTGGATATCCATGAAATACATTCTCATTGCCCTCTCCTCCCACTTTCTGTATATTTCCTCTTCTAAGTCAGAATCTGATCTTTTCCTAAACTCTATCTCCCACACCTGCTCAACACACAGTTACAAAGGGACAATTAAGATAGCTTGTCCAAAAGTTAAAAGAACTGTAGTGTAATTTACTATAGGATCCTGCAGAAGGAAAAGACTTTGAGGTTATTTAATTCAAGATTATACAATTCTACTAGTGACTTTGCTGCTTACAGATTCTCTCCTGGGGTCAGTCAACAGCTGTTTTCCCTTTGTAGGGACACAGAGTCTGTTTCTTTTCTCCTCTACCAGTGACACTTCTCTATTAATTGAAATACCACTTGCTTGTTTCCTTGGGGGTTGTACTCCTATTCTCTTTCACCCATTTTTTGTCCATTAAATGTAGACAGAGGATATACTACCTCTTGACCCACTGATGTGTATGTCTTAGAGAAGCCATGATTTGATAGAAACAGCCTAAGTTACATAAATTAGGATTCAAATATCTATTCTTGCACATCCTAACTGCACCACCTAGACCAAATTGCTAACCCAAGTTCAGACTATTTTCTGTCTCCAGTTGTTAAGTGGAGAAGTACATGAGGCCATATGTATCAAATACATGCTTGATGTTTGGTGTTTTGTTGTGATTATATACATCATTAGGAACAGCTCTGTTAATTTCACCAAACACTATGTGTTGGATATGTTGAGAACTCTGAATGCAATATTCATTTTTCCTCCTCATAGCAACTAAATGCAATCATCACTTCCCTTTTTCTATATAGCCTTCGGAATATGGTAAAGCCAAAATTCAATCCCAGATTTTTTCGAAACTAGAGCTATAAGTCCTCACAATGCTGTCATTTTTTTGTTTAATTTCTCCTTCTCCTTCAGAGAACCTTAGCACATTAATCAGGCAGTCACCTCACATCTTGGTTAAGAAGAGACGGCGGCGTATCAGTAAAGAGAATATGCATATTTCAACTGGAAGGATTCACAGTGCTGCTCACTTAATGTTTATGTAATTATCATGAATTTCAAATTAATGTCATCTAAATAAATGGGGTCACACATTAAAGAAACAAAACATGATCGTTAGGGTACTTTTGGTTTTTAAAATTTGATGATTCTATATACATAGCAAATTACAGGGAAATAAACAACTAAATAATTAAAGAGGGCTAGTTTTGATCATGATTTTTTTCAGCCTCTGAAAGTCATGGTCTTACTAAGAGGACACAAGTAAAGCCTTCACCTGACCCATTCTCTCTGACCTTGTGGCTTTCATACAAGAAGTAGGTCTTCCACGTGCCTGTATCCACTTCTTTAAGGGAGGCAGAGAGATAGTTGTCAGTATGTTGATTTCTATCAATTAATTTTTAGGAGCTCTTCTGTTAATTTTTCCTAAAGTTCAAGGGTATAATCCTTGGATATTTTGACCAATTAATTAAAGGTTATGAGAAGGCCTATTAATCAAAGTTCCCACCTGTACATTTCCATATCTCCAGGGGTATAAGGCGACCATCTCATGATATAAGCAAGAAGGAGCACTTCTTTCTGTATGCTTCCCCATAAATAAGAATGTCACTCAGAGAGAAGCAGATCACCTGTACATCTGGGTGGCTGCACTGTACAGTAGAAAGAGCATAGACCCAGGAGTCACAGACATCCTGATTGCAGCCTCTTCACCTAAGAGCCTTTGGGCATTCAGTTATAGAACAGAAACAGTATTTTTATATGGCCACTGTGAAGGTGAAAGGAGATAAAGTATGGGAGAGGGCCAGGCACCTGCTCTTCACTGGTTTTTCCATACATTTTTACCAAAATCCCTCTTAGTTGCCAGTATCAGACCAGGATCCTATGCCAGGATCACAATGGATTACATTGTTTACTGTGGAAAATAAGACAGATATTACTCATGATTTCATGGAGCTCACAGGCTAATGGAGAACATAGACCAAAAAAATGTCAAAGAACTAATATGGTATTATACACTTGAACATTTGGCAAAAGAGTAGATTTTACAGGAAAGAAAAAAGAGGACCAGTCTCATGTTGAGTGTTCACATTACATTACATATTCAAACCAGCGTATTTAACCACAAAAGGAGATGAAACATATCAATGAGTTGATATTAGTGAAGCATTTATAATTGATTTTGGTGTAGAGAAAGTTCTAGGCAAGTATATACTTAATAGAAATTAAGTTCAAATAGTAGGAATTTATTCTAAGGGATATACAGGTATAATTTCAGGGATGTTTCATGCTATGGTTGTTAATCTAAAGTTAGAAACAGCCTAAATGTCCAATATGATTAAGAGACTAAATTATGTTAGCCCATCAACAAGAGAATGGAGGGAATGGAATGTTAATATAGACAGTGTGAACAGTGAAGGCTCTTTTGAGAAGAAAAATTGATTAATGAAGAATAAGGCAGGTGAAAGAGGATAAAACAGACAACATTCCTGACTGAGGGAACAGGAAATGCCGGGACTAGGAGGTGGGAGGGGTTTGGCAAGTTGGAAAGATGAGTTCTGAGTGAGGAGAGGTGGAGGGCAGAAGGGGAGACCTTGAGATGCTGGAGAGTCAAGCTGCTTCTCATTTTGCAGGGGCCCTCAGCCATCAGAAGGAGCTGAGATTTCATTCCTGAGTATGAGACAGGCCTTTGAAGAGGTTGAAGTGGGCACACAAGATGCCAAGAAGGCTGCTTAGAGTTTGTAGGGAGAGCAGAGAGAGTGGACAGGCAGGGGAGGTGGCCGAGAGGTTGCTGTGGAGATACAGGTGAGATACGGCATGGCTGCCCGGCTGGCAGAAGGGAGGCTGGCAGGCTGGGTTGGGAGAGTCTGGAATGTTGTTTGGTATCACCATCAGTAAGTTTTATTGATTAGATATTGAGGGGAGAGAAAATAAGGAGATGAGAACAAGGCCTGGAATTCTGGTGTAAGTATCACTTACTAAGATGGGAAAAGACTAATATGTGAAGCAAAAGTGGACATCTGTAGGGGACAGAAAACACAAGCCAGTAGGAAGGGCATATGCTGGAGTCTCATCCTGATAAGGGCACTAATTCCAATCACAAGGACTTTACCCTCATGACCTAACTGCATTCCAAAGGCCCCACCTCCAAATATCAGAACATTGGGCTTAGCTTCCACATATAAATTTCAGGGGATACAAACATTCAGACCATGACAGCTGTCCATTGTTCCCATTGGGTCATATACTATGTGGAGTTGAAACTGAGTCACTTAGAAAGAGAGGTAGTGGTGGGGGAAGATTCTAGAACAGCTGGAATTCGGCTGCTCCTCTGACTTCTATCCCTGTTACTGGGCTGGTGTTGAGAGTTCTGCCAACTTGGAGAGACATGCTAATCTCAAAAGCTGTCATGCTCTCAGGCCTGGATGGGATGGCCTATCTTGGTGGATGGTGTGATAGCCAGGGCTCTGTCTTGGTTTTGAGGGTGGAGGGCCACAGAATGCCAGGTGAATCCGATTGCCCAGGAGAAAGATCGTTGGTTGTTTTTCTACCAGTCCACCTGTATCTGATGCCTCACAAGGAGGGATCAGGGACAAGAAAGGAGGCAAGGCCAAGAGTAGGTAAGGAATTGTGTGGGTATTTTCAATTTTTTAAAATGTGGTCCATACTGCCTTTATCTAGTCTCCAGGGCATAAAATGTGTCACAGGTCATGGAATAAATGCTATACTTTATTCCTGTGTGGTCTCTGAAGGGAGAAAAAAATCAATGACCCTTTTTGCTCTGCTATCTTTCCCCCTGCGCGCGCACACACACACACACACACACACACACACACATAGCTGGAGCAGTGGGCAGCAGCTCACACAAAGACGCAGCTCTCTCCCCTACTGCATTGTTCACCGACTCTCTGAGCTTTCTCTACAAGTTCTATAGCATCTTAGCTGGTCTATCTGTAGGTCAGAAACTGTTTGTGCCTCTTTGCCCCTCTCTGGAGTGGTTTTAAAGATCAGACTGAACAGAAAGTACATAAAGGTGCTTTAGTAGCACTTTAATGCCATAATAATCTGAGGGGTTTTTTGTTTCAGTTTGTTCAATCATGTCCTTGCCTTTACAGAAGTTAGTCTGGCAAGGAGAATAAACAACAGGAGCCAGGTGGTCTAGGCCTGACGTTCTCACAATGTGAGCTCTAGACTAGCAGTAGAATCACCTGGGAACAAGAGAAGCTCATAGACTTTTAGATCCAGATCTGCTGAAACAGAAAGCCCTCTGGGAGACTCTGATACGAGTACTGAGTCTTGAACTCAGAGCTTCGGCAATGTCTAATCTTGAGTTAATGCACAAGGCTAATGCTCTCCCACATGAACCATAGCTCCACTTCTGGTAATTAATTGGAGATAAGAGTCTCACAGGGCCAGGTGCTGGTGGCTCACCCCTGTAATCCTAGCTACTCAGGAGGCTGAGATCTGAGGATCATGGTTCAAAGTCAGCCTTAGGCAGGAAAGTCTGTGAGACTCTTATCTCCAATAAACCACTAGAAAACGAGAAGTGGCGCTGTGGCTCAAGCCATAGAGCACTGGCCTTGAGCTGAAGAGCCTGAGGGATAGCGCCCAAGCCCAGAGTTCAAGCCCCACAACAGACAAAAAAAAAAAAGTCTCACAGGCTTTGCTACCTGGACTGGTTTTAAACTGAGATCCTTGGATCTCAGCTTTCTGAGTCGCTAGGATTACAGGTGTGAGCCACTGGCATCTGGTTTCACACCCAAGTTTGAGAATCATTGTACTACATTCAGGAAAATCCTGATAAAATGGCTTTAATAAAACCAGAGAACACATCAGAGTTTTAACAGGTTCTGTCTAGGGTGTGAGGGAGGGAGGGTGGGAATGGTTGAACAGAGAAGGTAAAGGAGGATGCCTGTGGTAAAACAGGTACGCACGCACGTGAAGATGAAGCAATGGAGCTTCTTGAGATTAGTTTGGGAAGAGCAGAGAGAGAGAGTGATGGAGAGGCCTAGGCTGATCAAGGCACATTGTATACATGTGTGGGCATGTCAAAAGGAAACTCCCTTGTAGAACTAATTGATGCTAATTTGTAAAATGTGGGAAAAAGGTGGAAGGGGAATGTTGGAATCAAGGATACTATTTCAGAAGAAGGTCTTCACACAAGAGAAAACTTGGACCTTTTGAGAAATTATGTGTGTGTGTGTGTGTATGTGTGTGTGTTCAAGGCCCTGCTCAAACTTGAAAAAAAATCCCAAGTGATAGAAGTAAAGGAATAGCGGGTGTGGAAGGGGAAGCAATGACTAGCCAGGAGTGAGGGGCCTCATTAAACTCGGGGTGCAGAGAGATTTTGTAGTTTATAATCAAGTCAATTGAAAGCCATTAAAAGGTTTTGATCAGGGTAGGGCCTTTTCTGGCCAATAACATGCTATTGTAATTTTAAAATATTCCCTTACAATCCAATAAAGGCAGTTAGTTGTCTTAATTAGAGCTTACACTCTAATTCAGGGAGGAAAAAAGCACAATATAACTGTCAGGCTCATCTATGAATATATATATTAAACAACTAATTATGTGTTTGGTTCTCTGCTAGGCCCAGAAAGGCATAGAGGAAAAGATATGGCCTCTCTTTTCTTTGAAGAAATAGGAAGCCAGGTGAGAAGAGAAGATAAAGTCCACTGGTCATCTGTGAAGGACAGGGTACATCTTCACATTACATTCCAAATGGCCCAGGAGCAATAGACCTCAGAGAAAGAGGAGATGGTATGGGAGAATGCATAGGGTGAGAGGTTAGCAGAGGATTTCTCTGTGTCTAAGGAGGTTGAAGAGGACTTAGGTTTGCCTGGAGCCACAGGCACTGGGAAAACACTGGCAAGAATAGTTTGTGACCAGAATGTGCAGCCAGACCTCTGGAGAGGAAGCCTTTAACATGACCCTAATGACCCTATGGGTCCCAGACTATTCCGCCTCAAAAGGAACCATCCTTGGGGGCATAGTCAAAGTCATTGCTAGGAAATCTTGTTTTCTCAACTGCTGCTGAAAATCCCTTGTCCATGTCTCTTTTCCAGGTTCTGGAGCATCCTTGGTTGTACAGTATTTTGTACTTGTTTGAAACTTTTTATCAAAACATAATAATATAGGAAAAAAGTGCACAAATCTTAAGTACATAACCCAAGCATTTTCTGAAATGAATATACTTGTATTACCCCCACAAGAAACAGGTTGTCTTCAGCTCTTAGATGTCTTTCTGCCTCAGCCATTTCCCTTCTGGGGTTATTTCCTTCCTCAAAGGGAATCACCCTCCTGACTTCTCCTTTGCTTCCCTTTGTTCTCTATAGAATCTTTTGTTTCTGGCTTTCCACCATCATGTTTGTGAGATTCATCCATATTGTTGCTTATAGTTGTAGATTCTGCATTCTTGGTACTCCATCCTCTGAATACACCCTAGCAGATCTGTCTGTTCTACTGTTGCTGGGTATTTAGGATGATTTCAGCTTGGGACTGGCATCTGGCTGCATTTTAATGTTTGATTTGGATCTTCCTCTTCAGTGCACTCAGCTTCCTCTTACTCAATTCATCTCCACTAAAATTTTGTCTGTTCAATTGTATATGTGTTTGGCAAAGGAAACAAATATAAAGAATACTAAATGAAAGATTAACAGCAAAAGAGAACAGGGAATAAAAACAAGATACTATGTGTACCAGAGAGCGACCTCTCTCTTACTCTTCCTCCATCCTGTCCCTCTTCTCCTCTTCTTTGTCCCCTTTCCATTTCACATTTTTTTCATATCTGCCCTCCCCTCCCCAGAGTACCTAGACTAAGGGACATTACTGCAGCTAGCTCAAAGATGCTGACAGCCAGGCACCAACAAAACCGGACAAGGTAGATTATTCTCAGGAGCCTGTGAAGGACAGGAAACATATCTTACTCATTTTTACAAATGGCTTAGTGTAGGCACACTTGGTAAATGTTTCTTGAATGAATGAGTTTGTAATAAAATGCAGCATGCCTGCTGCCTGGGAATCTATGATGTGCCAGCTAGGCCCTGAGAACACAGTGCTATATAAAATCCTTCTGTTTGGGATGTGTGTGTGTGTGTGTGTGTGTGCATGCACACGCACACGCACATGCCTGCACATGTGCTATTTAGTGGTTAATTGGAGATTAGAGTCTCCTGGGCTGGTTTTGACCTGAGATCTTTAGAGCCTCCTGAGTAGCCAGGGACATTAATCTCTGGTAGGATCTTGAAGAAGCTGATCCTTAGACAAATGGAGAAGAGCAGGCAGGTCCTGTGAGATGAGGGACCAATTTGAGCCTTGTCTTGAGAAGGTCTGGGGATGAGAATGGAGAGGAGTAGGAAGCTGCTTACAGGAAAAGACTCTGGGGAGCGAGAGGCACATGCTGATGTCTGGGATGCAAACTTCAGGAGCCTCTGGTGTCCATCAGAGCAGCCAGAATCAACATCTCACACTACAGGATCATGGCCACTTGGCTGCTGTTGGACTCCACTGTCTCTGAATCTCGGTTGTCCTGAATTGTGCATTCATGTGAGCTCAACTTCCCTACCTATATAGTGTCTTAAGTAAATTACTGCTATGTCCCCACCATGTGGTCTTGCTGGGAGCCTTTTTTACCTCACCATCCTGATATCCATTGCAGGGTTCCGACACAGGCAGTTCAGAGCCAGGAATTCTGGGAGTCTTTCTGTTCTCTGACTAGAGAGCTGAATTTCAACTTCCCATCCTGAGTATCCCTGACAACACACACAAGTCCATTAACATTTATGATGGTTTTAGCGGCTAGGTATTAAAGCACTGTGCAGAAAACCCTGCAGGCTAGCACACACACACAAAAATGCTTTGGAATTCTCCAGCAGTTGGATAATTATGTTGAAGACAGTATGGTTTGAAAGCTCACATCGGCATGTACGTGTTCTGTTATTCCCTTGAAGTCTAACTCAGTGGTTTCTCAAACTTGCTGTGAAATGTCTTCCTGAAGATGAGGGACAACACAAAGCATGTGGGCTGAATTTTCTGGGAAATTTCAGGGATTTTTTTCAGGGGTAATTTGAAATGTCTGCAGTAGCTTACCATATTGGTTTTTTTTTTTTTTTTTATTGTGAAAATACTGTACAGAGGGGTTACAATTACATGGGCAAGATAATGAGTACATTTCTTATCAAGCATTGTAGCCTCCTCCTTTGTTTCCCCTTCCCATCCCTTCCCATCCTCCCCCGACCCCCCACCCAATCCTCCCGGTGCTCCCTGCACCAAAGTTGTAAAGTTCATTTTTAACATAATGTACATCACATTGTTGCAATGGGTCCATCTGTGTCCCTATTTAAACTATTTATTTTTCCCCTTCCCCTCCACAAATTATACTGACATCAAATAAAGTGAAAGCAGGGGTTATACTATGGGGGAGGGACATACAAAGCAACAAAGAAATAATCTTATAAATGTGTTAGAAACAATCGCATGAAAGAAAAAACATTTGAATACATATCTTAGGGTTCATTTCCCTAACATCACATTATCTAACCTTTCCTGCTTGACTCATACATATACTAGATATTGCAAATAAGGGAAACCATGGGACCTTTGTTTCTTTGGGCTTGGCTTACTTCACTTAATATAATTTTTTCCAAGCCTTTCCACTTCCTAACAAATGGGGCAATGTCATTCTTTCTCATGGAGGCATAGAATTCCATTGTGTATATATACCACATTTTCTTGATCCATTCATCTACTGAGGGGCATCTGGGTTGGTTCCATATCTTAGCTATGGTAAATAATGCTGCAATAAACATAGTTGTGCTGGTAGCTTTCGTGTGGTCTTGTTTGTGAACATTTGGGTAAATGCCCAAAAGTGGGATTGTTGGGTCATAGGGGAGCTCTATGTGAAGTCTTTTGAGGAACCTCCATACTGCTTTCCAAAGTGGTTGAACAAGTTTACACTCCCACCAACAATGAAGTAAGGTTCCCTTCTGTCCACATCTCCTCCAGCATCTGTTGTTGTTAGAGTTCTTGATTCTAGCCATTCTAACTGGAGTGAGGTGGTATCTCAATGTTGTTTTGATTTGCATTTCTTTTATGGCTTAGGGAGGTTGAACATTTCTTTATGTGTCTATTGGCCATCCTTCTTTCCTCTTCAGAGAAGTTTCTCTTTAAGTCTTTAGCCCACTTGTTTATTGGGCAGTTGTTTCTTTGAGGATTTGTTGTTTACTATATTGTTGAAGGAGGAAGATCCACCTTCCTTCCCTTCCCTTCACACCTGATACCCCAGAGATCCAGGCATCCCTGCAGCTGCTCCTCTACCCAGCCTTACCAGCAGCCAAGAGCAGACTTCTTGGAGACTTTTGGAAATCCTTGCCACTTTTGGAGGGATTTCAGCCACTTGGCTTTTTGAGTGGACCCTGCTCTTTGGGAGCCAGGAGTCTGTCTCCCCACTAGGCAGTGAACTTATCAAACGTAAGACAATTTCCCCCCTTCATGCCTCTCCTCCTCCTGTTCTTACCATCCTCCTTTTCCCCTTTCCTCCTCTTCCTCTCTTATCCCCATCCTGCTTGTTCTTTTCCCTTCTCTTTTTCACTTCATCTCCCCCGCCATCTTTCCCTCTTTCTACTCTCCCAGCCCTGTATTTCCATCACTGAACACAGGATACAATCATAGAATGTCTGGTACAAGAATGAATGAATGAATGGCTTCAGAGAAAAATTCAGCCCCCCTCCCCCAATCTAGGGCACTGGGAAGTAGATTGTCATGTTCACCTTTCTGTCTTTTTCATTATTCTCTGAAAGCATAAACTCAATTTAGGCTTTAGTGAAAAATGAAGAGCATTAGCCCAACCTTTGAAAACTGCTTGGTCAGTGCTTCCTGCTCGCCTGTACTTCACGCGCTGTCATCGCCGGGTAATTATAACATTAACTATGTACCTGATCAGCAAGTTGCTTTTAATTAAAATCCCCTGATGGTTTCCTAGCATCTCACCTTACGGCTCCTGGAGCCTTCGTTCATCTCTTGGGGCTGCTGGCAAAGATCCAGCTCCAATGGAGAGCAGAGGTCCAAGGTCAACCTATCCCCAGCCACTGCCCCACCCTGGACTTGCCAGTCATATTTTGCCTTCTGTGTGGTGAGAAGCCCATTATGTTTGCCTTTGGCACCGGGGCTCCCTATCTGTAGATGGGTGAACTGCAGAGTCCTTGGGATCAGACCAGGAGGTGGTATAGTGATTTCCAAACTGATGTGTAGCAATGAGATTTTCTTCATGTCTCACTGGCTGGGATACCTAGCTACCCTCCATGGTTCCATGCAGGGAAGATGGCCCCTTAGCGGGGCTGTTTTGATTGCCAGTCACATTACGGGTAGTCTAAAATCCTACAACTTAGAAAGAGTCTAGTTCTACAGTTTGTGAGATATGCTTACAAATTGTGAGGGAAAAAAATTACCTGTCCCTTCTAAGTCCATTACCTCATCTGTAAAATGAGAATAATAATAGAGACCTGCAAGGAAAAGGACTTTGTGTGAGATTTAAAGAATATATGCAAGGAGCCTCACATAGTTCCCGGCACAAAGTAAACTTGGCAAAGCATGGCTTATGTGATATTCCTGGAACCTGTCAACCACTGCCCAGCAAGGTGGTGGCCTGCCTTTTCAGAGTCCCTGGAGGGAGATGGTACCCTTTTTTTGTTGAAGATCCTGCACTGCCTGGGAGGGGAGAGCAGCTTCATAAAGAACAGAGAGGAGTCTCTACAATCAAGTGATATTCCTACTTGTAGTGGGACAAAGGTTAAAAGCAGAACTCATTAAGACTATCCATTTATCCAACTAGGAGCTCACCTAGAGGTCTTGTTTTCATGGAGCTGATGTTCTAGAATGGAAGGCAGATACTCCACAAGCACATTAAAAAAAGACAAGGCAATTTTACATCATGAATATCGTGAAGAAACTATAACAGTACAGTAGAACAGCAGTTAGTGCGGAGAGAGATTCTATGGGAAGAAACACAGCCAGGATGAGCTGACCATGGGGCTACATAAGAAGCAAATTCCCAAAAGATGATGACAGGACCATGTCTGGTATGCTCAAGAAGCAGACAGGTGCCAGGGACTGGCCTGGGAGAAGTCAATTTCATGGAGAGCAGAGAGATTGGTAGCACCCAGCCATCAGGGCCTGCAGATTGCAAGCTGACATGTTCACAAGACTAAAGCTGGATTTCTTAACACCACTGGTGAAATGTAAGTCCCAGATAGGAAGTAGCAAGTATATACTGGACCACTGAAGAAGGCTTTATGAAGCAGACATAACAAGAATCTTGAATAGGAAGGAAGGTTTTGCCTTGAACAGGAACTGGAGCCCAGATGTTTTGTTGTTGTTCTTGTTGTTTTGTTTTTGTCGGTCATGGGGCCTGACCTCTGGGCTTGGGCGCTGTTCCTCAGCTTTTCAGCTCAAGGTGAGTGCTCTACCACTTGAGCCACAGCATCACTTCCGGCTTTTTATGCTTATGTGGTGCTGAGGAATTGACCCAGGGCCTCATGCATGTGAAACAAGCACTCTACTACCGAGCCACCTTCCCAGCCCCAGCCTAGATGCTTTTTAAGAAGGCTGTAGAGAGTTATGGTTCCTAAAATAAGCTCAGAAGATCCAACACTGAAAAGTGCTTCTAAGCCAATGGTTTTGGGAAAACCTTTCATATTTTTTTCGGCAAGGTGGTACACACATGTTATCCCAAGGATTTAGGAAACAGAAGTAGAAGGATCACCACCCAGGACTACCCCAGGCAAAAATCTCAAAATGATCTTTGAAACAAACCAAAAGCAAAATGGCTGGGGTAGTGACTCAAGTGGTACAGAACTTGCCTACCAAGCACAAGGTCCCTGAATTGAAACTCCAGTACCAAGAAAAACAACATCATTCAAGGCAACAAAGATACCTATTTTACCTTTTTTTAACCCATGATATCCTGAGTTTACTGGCCTGAGGTACCTTATTTATTTTCATACCACCCTTAACAATCCCCAGAATTGAAACACCAAAGAACACCCTTGAGGAATCAAGCTGGAATTTGTGTTTTCCTAGAGGGTTGGCAGCTTCAGGCCCAGATACCAGGGAGAATGGTGTCTCACTATTTTTCATGTGATGACGACCCCTAGTGAGGCAGATCACACTAAGCTTCAGCTGTGCCTTTGTTGGCTCTGATTTGCTTGCTTTAGTTTCCCTTTCCTAGCAGAACAAGGCAGTGCCTGAGAGAAGAAGTGAGCTGATACACCTTTGAGCATTTGTAACCCCCAGACACAGCTGTGACCACACTGATCATGAAAAAACACTCCTGGGCATTAGATGAGAGCCCTGTGAGTCGCTGATGTCAGTCTTCTCAAAGGAGTCACAGGGTGTGAGCAGCTTTTTCTTAGTATGGGCAATGCATCTGTGTGGGTTTGTGTAGATATGTGTGTGTATGTGTGTGTATTTGCATGAGAGCCCATGCATGTGTATAAATAGTAGGAGGAGGTACCAGGATAAACGGCATTGAATTCTAAGCTCTCCTCTGATGCTATCCATATCAAACACCTATTTTCTGACTTTGGGCTCTCATTGCCCTGCTGGTGATGGTAAGCTTAGTTTGTCAAGCAGGTGATAAGTTGGGGTTTATCTTAGGCTCATGAGTCTTAGTCATAGAGGGACCCTGGTGAGCAGTCATAAGTCCACTCTCCCAGTTAGAAACAGGACAATGGTTCTTTCACTGGAATGTCATAGACTCCTCTGAGAAGCTAATAACCACTAGGTACCTGACCTTGAGGAAAAATAGATGGATATTCAAGGTCCTTTGTATCCTTGGATACTAGGATCTCTTGAATACTTCTTTATTGACATTTTTTATTCTTAGGACCAGATAAAAATATTCTTAAAAATTGTACACACAGCCTTGCATGTTTTGCCCCCCTGTCCTTCCTTGCCCATCTTATCTATCACTACTTAGTCTCTTTGATCAATTTACTGCCAACCAACAAACCTGTACTCCCATGGAATAGTCTTTCACTTTCCATATTCCTCCTTTTTTCAAAACTTTTGCAAATACTCTCCCCACTTTGGCTCACCATTTTGAGAGCCTTTACATATGCTATCTTGCTGCTTTATATGCAGTTTTGTTGCTCAAATGTGTTACTTACTTTAGCTTTTTGACCAATACCTGATGGAAGCAACTTAAGGGATGAGATTTATTTTAGATTCAGTTCATGTTTGCTTGGGCCCATGGTTGGGGAAAGCATCATGGTAGCAGAAGTGTGTGCAGGAAGAAGCTGTTTACCTCATGGCAGACAGGAAACAGAGCATGGAAGGAAGAGGAAAGAAGAGGAAGCAAGTAAGAAGAGTAGAAAGGAAAGGGAAGGGAAGGAAAGGAAGAAAGAGAAAGGAAGAAAGAGAAAGGAAGAAAGGAAAGAAGGAAGGAAGAAAAGAAGAAAGGGAGGGAACACACAAAGAGGGACCTGGACAATATATAGCTCTGAAAGATGTCCTCCAAATGACCTACTTCCTCCAGCTAGTCCTAAAGTTTCCACAACCTAGCTAGACATTGGTGGCTCACTCCTGTAATCCTAATTACTCAGGAGGCTGAGATCTGAGGATTGCAGTTCAAAGCCAGCTTGGGCAGGAAAGTCAGTTGAGACTTGTATCTCCAATTAACCACCAGAAAACCAGGAGTGGAGCTGTGGCTCAAATTGGTAGAGCACCAGCCTTGAGCAGAAAAGCTCAGGGACAGCACCCAGGCCCTGAGTTCAAGCCCCACAACTGACAAAAGAAATCCACAACTTCCCCAAATTATGTCTTCAGCTAGAGATTAATCATTCATGTCATGAGCCTCTCTCTCTCTCTCTCTGTCTCTGTCTCTCTCTCTCTCTTTCTCTCTCTCTGTATGTATGTATATGGTGGTGATGGTGGTGGTGAAGTGTATCTCCTATTCATGTCATGAGCCTCTCTCTCTGTCTCTGTCTCTGTCTCTGTCTCTCTCTCTCTCTCTCTGTATGTATGTATATGGTGGTAATGGTGGTGGTGAAGTGTATCTCCTATTCAAAACATAGTAACAAACCACTTTTCCACTCAATTTCCTTAAGAAAGTTTTCTTGACTCCCTTGCCAAATCCTACGTGTAAGATTATCCATCTTATGTCTCTGTGGCTCTGTAGATGTTGGAATCACATGTATACATTGCAGTTGAAATTCACCTGTCTTTGTGAGAATCATCCATTAATGTCTTGCTTCCCCATGAGCACGAGCGATGTGCTTAGGCACCCAGTGGACCTGCGAGTGGATAATGGTGACCTTGATGGTGAGGGCTCCCTAAGAATGTCTCAGGGCTTCTGTTGACATCTAGTTTGGATGAGTGACAATTTTGTTATACTGACAAGGGATGAGAGGTGGTGTCCTTCTCTAAGCAAATCAGTGACCGCTTCAGTCTTTGCGAGGCTATTGGCCAGGGCTCTACAGTATGAATTTCCAGTATTAAATCCATCCAAATGTAGAACTTGACTTTACTCTGCTTACCCTTAGGCTGTAGGAATCACACCACATTGTCAGCAACCAGCTACATAATCACATTTACATTTCATTCCTTTTGGTATTTTCATAGATCCCTCACAAGTAAGTAAGGTAGAGTAAATAAATATGTATACACCATTTAAAAATAGGATTCTAGCTTTGCTGCAGTGACAAGATACAAATGAGATAGCTAAAGGAAGAGATGAGATGTGATATCTTGGAGAGACGCAAGCATAAGTGCTAAAATTATTATGATTATTAATGCATATTAATTGTACACATTAATGGATTTCACGGTGGCATTTCCATACATAGCCTCATGCTGTGATCCTACCCACCCTCTCAATTCCATTTTTTGATCCTCCCTTCTCTCTTTGGTTGTACTGGCTCCTTTGTCCTTTCCTAGCAGTACCCCTACTACTTTTAGTTCATTTTTCTTTTTTAATTCTAGCTCCTATAAATGAGAGAAATCATTTAATACTTGGTTTCTTGAGTCTGGACTATTTCACTTACAGGGTAACACAAAGTTCCATCTATTGTCCTCCCTCTGGTTAAATAATATTCCACTGATGCATACCAATTGTCAAGGAAATGATTACATGCATGGTGGATGAGTATAAGTCAGGGCCAATTTTCACTACTAAGACTTCCAAACACACTGAATTGTGTCAGAGGCACCCAAAGTCCTTCTAGACTATCGGTTTCTCTACATACTATTATTCTCATAAAATCATTTACTCAACTCCCAAGTTCCAACATCTTCATCATTACTACTTGCCCATATGTCTTTGCTTCTTGGTCAAACTGTGTCATGGGGACTTCTCACAGTGCTGAGAAGTTGAGGTCCTCTCGTTTCTCATTTCCCAAGTCCTTCATACCAGATAGTTTGGTCAGACTTCCCATTTCCTTAGGCATCCTGTCACCCAAGTATCCATTGCTTCTGACCCTTAGGTCTCCAGATTTGGTTCAAGTGCAAGGAAAGGAATCTATAAATAGAAGATGGAAGTCTGGATGGGAGTAGGTGTAAGAAGAGATATTTCTGTAGCCCAAGGAACTGACAGCATAGTCTCCTGTAGCTGACTGCACAATCCTCTCTATAGGCTCTTTGCAAAGCTGTTGTGATGCAGAGGAGCCCTGGCTGCCCAGGACTTCCTTGCCCTCTTCTCTCCCCAGTGTGTAGTCCTTGCTGTGGGAATCCTGAGTGTGACATTATCGGCAGCTGGCAATATCCAGAATCCTCACTGCCCCTGAAATGTAACCAGTGCAAGAGCTTGAGTGTCTGTCCTTGGAGAGTGGAGTGGTAACTTGTGGTGTAGGGGGAAAGTTCACTGTTCAGTAAAATGGAACAGACTTCTAGGATATAGCTGAGTGACTAGGCAGAGCATTCAAATGATGGTCAGGGGGTCCTTAGAAACCCTGACATGCAGATTCAATTCCCAGTTCCTGCTTTATCTGAAGTTTGATGGTGAGAATTCCTGAGGTATTCTCCCTATAAAGTTCTTGCTACTTGGGGTAACACAAATAAATCTACAAGAATATAGTTAGAACCTCTTCTGGGATCTTAATATTTATTTTTATTTTTTAAAATAGTAACAGATGTATGGGTCACATTTTACTTTAACGTGGCTTCTAATTCAGGGAGATCTTTTTTTTAATTGTGAAAATACTGTACAGAGGGGTTACAATTACATGGGCAAGATAGTACATTTCTTATCAAGGATTGTAGCCTCCTCCTTTGTTTACCCTTCCCATCCCTTCCCATCCTCCCCCCCCCCCACCCACTCAGTCCTCCCCCCCCAAGTTGTAAAGTTCGTTTTTGACATGACAACTTGTATTTCTCATTGTTGCAACAGGCCCACCTGTATCCTTATTTAAACGACTTGTTTTTCCCCTTCCCTTCCACAAATTATACCGACATCAAATACAGTGAAAGCAGGGGTTATACTGTGGGGGAGGGACATACAAAGCAACAAAGAAATAATCTTATAATTGCACTAGAAACAAATGCATGAAAGAAAAAAACATTTAAAATACATATCTCAGGGAGATCTTTCTGACTCCCGATGAAAAGTTATTGGACTAGAGAGAGAGGAGAAGCATGAGAGTAAGAGGAAAGAAGACTGGGCACTAGTGGTTCAGGCCTGTGATCCTAGCTACTCAGGAGGTGTTGATCTAAGGATTGCTGTTCAAAGTCAACCTGGGCTTCTCAGGAAAGCTTGTGAGATGCCTATCTCCAATTAAACAGTGAAGAGATGAAAATGAAAGTGTGGCTCAAGTGGTATAGTGCCAGCCTTAAGCAGAAAAGCAAAAGGACAATGCCCAGGCCTTGAATCCAAGCCCCAGTAACAGCATCAAACAGCAACAACAGAGGAAGTAAGGAGAAGGAAGGATACAAGTCATATTTAACAGAGTAGCACGAGACCACATCATCTACAAACATGTCATCCCTCTGCACACGGTGGCTGAGGTTAGGGTAGGGGATTGGACTGGTTGAAACTGGGGTAAGAATACAGAAAGTCTTTGTGACATTTTCATGAAGAATAGCCAGAGCAGCCCTGGCTTCAGAGCAGAGAGTTTTTGTTTTGGAATTAGTTTTGATGACTATTCTTAGAAGCTGAGAAAATGGAAGTTTATGTCACTGCCAATTCTGCCTGTTTAAATTCGGAAACATAGGTTTCTCCTTCTTCCCCTTTTGTGCTCCAGATGGCACTGAAATGAGCAGTGGAAGTTGTTCAACACAAGTTCCTCAGAGTTCAGAGCACATTCCCCAACAGAGGTAGCCTGCTAGTACCCAGAGGGCCAATAGAGGGCTCCCAAGAACACCGAGCAAAACTGAATAGAAGTCACCACCAAGAGGTTCACTTATAATGGCTTATTATGGTTATCTTGTGTTCTGATGGGAAAAACTGAATTCACTGGGCGAAGGGATGCTGAAGAGGCACATTCATCAGTGCAGTAGAAGAAGTCATACAGGAGGAAGCTTGGACCACCCTAGTTTTAAGCATATTGACCTGACCTTGCTCTCCTAGAATTAGCTGACAAAGCTTTAGAAAATGTTTGTTTGATATGTTTAAAAGATTTGATTCTGTTCACCATATTACACTGGAACAAAATGCATACTCTAGGTATTAGTTTGCCTAGTTACAAACAATGCTGGGGTCATACTGGATAGTGGAATTCTGTCTTCCTCTTCCCCCTCTCCTTCTCCTCCTCCTCCTTCTCTTCCTCCTCCTGCTCCTTCTCCTTCTCCTCCTCCTCCTTCTCCTTCTCCTCCTTCTCCTCCTCCTTCTTCCTCCTCCTCTTCCTCCTTCTTCCTTCTTCCTTTTGAGACCCTTTGAGGTACAACATTCTATAACTACAACTTATAGTTACCACATTCAGAAAATAAATCTGACAAAACACATTTTACTCACAAAGAAGGTTTATCCTGGCTCCCAACACAGGCCCAAACAAAATGGTTTTATTTTATGTCTAAAGTATTGGAATAAGGGTGTATTCTTCAATGACAAATGAGTCAATATAGTATGGGTAAAAGGTAATAGTAACTACAGCTGACTGACAGGTTAAACCCTTAGTATTACTTGCTAGCAAATTGTGTCCCCTCTCTGAGTCTCATCATCTTTATCTATAGTATTAGGACAATACAGTCTTGCCTCCTCCAAAGTCTGAAGGTCATATAAGAAAATGCATTAGAATTGCTTTGCATACTACAATGCGTCCCACAGATGTTCAGCTAGTAATAGATGCAGTAACTTAATGGTCCAGATTTTAGTGTCATAGTATGTATAAATGCCTAGGATTCTTTGTTTCCTGAAAATCCTCTATATGCTATATTGTGGCCGCAATATTTCTTGTAATCTCTCAACAGAAAACAAATTAGAAATGAGATATGGAAACATTCCTGAGGTTGCAGAAGGAAAGGAACTAGATTTATAGATCTTAGGACAGAAGGTTATTGAAGAGAGTAAGTAAAGCCAGATGATTTGTAGACATTATTGAGACTGTGTTTGAAGTAGAAGCTAAGGTTTGTCTTCGTTCAATTATTTATTCATTCTTTCATCTGCGGTTTGGTTTATGAGTAAGAATTTGGAAATTGAGAAAGGAACTAGAACATTACAATGATATTGTCTGTCTGTCTATCCATTGATCCATTATATATTAACATGTACTTATTTGCCAGATACTATATAAAATTCACAAAGGCAATAAAAGACATGCAAGACATTATTCCTCCCTCCAAGGAACACAAAATATTCTGCCTGTCATTTAATAAGTGATTTAAAAGATAAAGATAGATTTTTGTTTGTGTATATTAAATGAAGCATATGTCAAGGACGCAGTATAATAATGGTAAAGAAAAAAGGAACCTATAGAGCCAGACAGTCTTAAGGACTAATTTGTGATCTGCTCAGTTGACTAATTTTGTCTTGAGTAAATTATTTGGTTTATCTACACTTTAGTTTCCTGTGTTAATGCAGCTGACTTTAAAGAATAGCTAGCTGTAAGAATGAAAGGAGCTGGCATGTGTAAACTGTTTTATAATATGAGTAGCAGGTAGCAAACTCACAATTATTATACTAAGTACTATCTTGATTGCTAAGAGGCACACGTGCAAGTCATACTACACATCATAGGAAAGGTGCATAGAGCTCTGAAACATCAGAGGAGGGAGTATCCAGCAACACATTTTTTGGGGAAAGGCTTTTGTGTCCCTTGAAGAGTCGGAGGATTTTCCATCAGCAGAGAGAAGGGACACAGAGCTGGGGACACAAGCAAAGGAAAGAAGCAAGAGAGAATGGGGCATGCTGGGAATGGCGAGACAACCATTTTGCTATGAACAAAAAGCTCATGTTGTGATTGACTTAATGTATTCCTTACTTTGAAATTTCCATAAAGATATCTTGCCATGTCTCTCTCCTCTCTCTGTGTTTGTGTAGGAAATTGACTCAATTATCCTAATGCTTTGCTGGTCTGAATTGGAAGGCAGTTATGTGAAATCTTGAAGATAATAAAATTTGTTTTTCTGGAGTTCTCAACTATTCTTTTACTAGTTTTCTTCTCACTGGGGCCTACTCATCCTGTGCTCCGGCATCTAAGGTCTCTACATTCCAGAAAAAAAGCTTCATTCATCTGTCTTTCTTTAGAATATTTATTTAATATATTTGTTTACTGAAGAGAAATTAGAACAGTCAAGAAAAACTAGCTGGAGTAATCCCATGATATTTGACCCAACCCTCCCTCCATAAAATATATTCTTAGAATAGAAACAGATAAATACATTTGAACTACAGTGGAATAGTTTGCAATATGATCTTATTTATGAGGCTCTTACGGTTTTTCAGGCAGGCCTAGGACACTAGAATAAATGAATAGAGAGCTATCAGAGGAATATGGGGAAGTCATTTTGCATGCCCCAAATGATACTACCATGCACTTTAAACAAAACCCCAAAAGGATGTTGCATATAAGTTATCAGAATTGGGCTTTTATAAATAACTTTTAACATGTTTTTACTGAAAAATAATTGAATAGCACATGTCTTTTGGGGTCCAGTGGTACAAAATGGTTTCAATTCAACATGTCAGTTTATAAGTACAATGCATCTTGATCAACGCCAGCCCTTTCATCATTCTCCCCTGTATATCTCAACCCCATCCGCCGCCTCAATTTTCCTAGTTCCATTTTCACACATATACAGTATATACTAATGGATGAATTTTTGACATTTGCATACAACCCTGTAAACTTCTTCATTGTTAAAAAGTGTTGACAATGATCAAGTCATATTGTACTCATGAACTGACATGTTAAATTGAAACTCCTCTGTACAACTACTTACAGATAATAATTTTTGAAAAACTATACAACTATTTCTTTTGCTACGAAAGAGCTCCCATGTTCAGTAATGCCCTATATAGAGGTAATTGTGTTGTTTCTCTTTCCATGTATTCCTTCTTCTTGTCCTAGCACCTTATATAGTAGAGCGGTACAGTGTGCACTTTTTAATCTCTGGCTTTTCTCAGCATATCTGGAAGGTTCCTATGTAGTGTTATGTGTCCTGGTAGTTTATTCCTCTTTGTTACTGGTGAATATTTCCTTGGGATTTGTCACAAGTTGCTCACACATCTGTTGACAAACATCTGGGTTATTTCCAGTTTATAACTCTTATGAATAAAGTTGGTATGAACATTTGTGTGCGAATCTTTTCTCTCTGTGTCATTCTCACAATTTTTATTATGATGGGTTTCATATAGCCATCTTTGTATTTATCATGCTTTGCTGTAGCACTGTTTCTTTTTCTTAGTTTTTTTTATTGTTATTATAAAGTAGATATTCAGAGGAGTTACAGTTACATAAGTCAAGAAATGAGTATGTTTCTTTTGTTAGATTTGGGGCTGGGAAGGTAGCTCAGTGGAAGAGTGCTTGCCTCACATGCATGAGGCCCTGGGTTCGATTCCTCAGCATGACATAAATAGAAAAAGCTGGAAGTGGCACTATGGCTCAAGTGGTAGAGCACTAGCCTTGAGCTGAAGAGCTGAGGGACAGTGCCCAGGCCCAAAGTTCAAGCCCCACAACTGACCAAAACAAAAAAGTCTTTTTGTTAGATCTGTATTTTTCCATCAGATTTGGGGGGAAACACATTATTTCTTCAAATATTTTGTTTTGATTCCACCCTTTCTTCTCTTTTTGCTAGTGTGATACATATGGTATTTGTTTAATATTTTCCAACAGCTCACTATGGTTCTTTACATTTTTGTATTTTCTACTTGTTTTTCTCTTTACTTTGGGTAGTTTCTATTATAGGTCTTCATATTCACTGTTACTGTTTTTTCTTCTTCATCTTTTGTTAAATTTATCCAGTGAATATTTTACGTTTGATGTTAATTATTTTTACTTTAAATTTTATTTTTTTGTAAAGATGCTGTACAGAGAGGTTACAGTTACATCAGTAAGGTAATGAGTACATTTCTTGTTGGGCACTGTTACCGCCTCCTTTGTTAGATGTAAATATTTATCTGTTCTGGTATTTGATTCTTTGCTTTTGACTTTTAGGCTCACCATTTTCTATTGTGATTTTTTTCCCCCTTCTCACTAGGTTTGTATTTTTCCTTTAAATGTCTTAATATATTCACACTATGTACAATCATTGATATCTGATTCATTCTTTTCATATCATTCTGATTTGTTTCTATCAACTGAGTTTTCTTTCTCCTGGTAAGGGATCACATTTTTCTTCTTCTTTGTCTATTGAGGCTACATGATTGCCTGAATTTTATTCTTTTCCTTAATAGCTGCATTTTGTTCTGGCAGACAAGTTATTTACTTGTCTGCCCATTCGGCCTTTTGAAACTTGTCTTTACACTTCATTAGGGATGGTTTAAGGTAGTCTTTAAGCTAGACTAAACTACTCCTAAGCCTAGACTTTCTGGCTTCTGTACTACATTTATCTTCATTTATTGAGGATTCTCTGATGTGGCTGTAAAAACTCTCCCATTCTGGTGCATTTAGCAGTAGATTGGGAAACAATCTCTAGCATGTAGCAACTACAATGCCCTGGTGATTTTTCTTTCTCTAATATGTATGATTTTCTTGGCCATGTGAATATTACCCTGTGTATGTTCAGCATAGTTTTCAACCAAAGTCTTCAGGAGACTCCTGTGCAGATTTTAGCATCTCCTTCTTTATATATTCTATCTGGAATAGCATCCCACAAATCCAAGGTACCACGGCTGATTTGAACCCAAGTATCTCTCTCCTGGCCTCAACACCATGTTTTGGCTACCTGTTCTGTCATAATCCAACAAGTGCCTACAGTTAGAAAATGGAGTCAATTGCATAGTTCACCTCATCGCTTTTCCTTTTCTTGGAGATCACAGTCTTTTGCTGCCTGTGAACCAATATCTGTAAATAGTCACTCCAGTTTTATAAATGTTCCTAAAAGTGTGTACAGTTCTGTATGGATCAATTATTCATGTATATAAATCAGATTGAAAGACCACATCATAATATTTGTTCTGTGCAAGGAGAAACCAAGGCATTTTTAGGACCTCTATATACAAACCCATAGTAAAGCCAGAGTAGCAGTGGTATGTTTCAATTCTTGGTTTCCCCAACCAACTATATAATCTCCTGAGTGTAAAGTATTTTCTATCATCTGTAAGCACATTGTAGAGATAAGCTGAAGTTTGTTGGGCCAAGAGACAAGAGATCTCAGGGTTCTGAACTTAGTTTTACTGCAATTGTCATTAGTTGAGTTCTTCCTTATTCTGGGACAAAGATAGTATTGTAATTCCTTCTAGTTAGGTAGTTCCCCTTTGTAGATTGACAGAACCTAGAAACTAGTTATTGCCAAGTGAGTTATAATCAGAATTGCTCTGTGTCAATTCTGGTTAAAAATTCATCTCTGGCAGGAAAATTCCAGTCTCTTTTCATTCTGACATGATGACTAGGGTGTTAAAAATGATGACTTACCAAAGGTCTACAGTGAGTAGTGACTTCTTCCCAAATTTCAGTGGACAAACAGTATGAACAAAAAACAGCACTTTGCTTTTAAGATTTGGGGAGTTGTATGCTATCACAATACAACTGTGCCTATTTCTGGCTTAGGTTAGTTCTTGAGAAACAAGACCCTGAGATGAGAATTAGGGAACACGTGATTCATAACAGAAGTGTTCCTAGGAGAGACAGCTCAGGAATGCAAGAAGCAGGAGGGTTAGAGGATAATCTCAGGCAAACTTCCCTCTGGCTGCAGGCTGATCTTGCAAGTGAATTGTAGAATGTAAGTGTGAGTTGGTGTTATTCCCAAGTCAAAGCAAGAAAGCTGATCATTCAGTAAATGCCCAAAAGGAGATTGCTGGGTCATAGGGGAGCACTATGTGGAGTCTTTTGAGGAACCTCCATACTACTTTCCAAAGTGGTTGAACAAGTTTACATTCCCACCAAAAATGCAGTAGGGTTCCCTTCTGTCCACATCCCCTCCAGCATCTGTTGTTATTAGAGTTCTTGATTCTAGCCATTCTAACTGGGGTGAGGTGGTATCTCAATGTTGTTTTGATTTGCATTTCTTTTTTTGGGGGGGGGAGGTCCCGTCCTGGGGCCTGAACTCTGGGCCTGGGCGCTGTCCCTCAGCTCTTCAGCTCAAGACTAGTGCTCTACCACTTGAGCCACAGCGCCACTTCCGGCTTTTTTCTTTTTTCAAGGCAAGCGCTCTACCACTGAGCCACCCTCCCAGCCCTGCATTTCTTTTATGTCTAGAAAGGTTGAGCATTTCTTCATGTGTCTATTGGCCATCCTTCTTTCCTCTTCAGAGAAACTTCTCTTTAAGTCTTTAGCCCACTCATTTATTGGGCAGTTGTTTCTTTGAGGATTTGTTGTTGGGGGATTTAATTTTTTTGAGTTCCAGGTACATTTTGGATATGAGACCCTTGTCTGTTGTATGGCTAGTGAAGATCTCCCAATCCATGGGCTTTCTATTGATCTTGCTAACTATGTCCTTTGCCATGCAGAAGCTCTGCAACTTCATGCAATCCCATTTGTCCAACCTTTCTTTGATTTGTTGTGTTTCTGGGTCTCTATTAAGAAAATTTGAGCCTGTGCCAAGGAGAACTAGGATTTTTCCTATTCCATCCTATAATGTTTTCAGGGTATCTGCTTTGACTCCAAGGTCTTTGATCCATTTGGAGATGATTCTGGTGCAGGGTGATATATAAGGATCTAGCTTTAGTTTTCTACAAGTGATTAACCAATTTTGCCAGCACCATTTACTGAAGAGGCTGTCTTTTTTTCCATTCTATTTTTTTTAGCTCCCTTATCAAAGATTAAATGGCTATAGCTCTGTGGGTTCATTTCTGGGTTTTCAGTTCTATTCCATTGGTCCTGAGGTCTGTTCTTGTGCCAGTACCAAGCTGTTTTGATTACTATGGCTTTGTAGTAGAGTTTGAAATTTGGTATTGATATTCCTCCAGCACTATTCTTTCTGTTAAGGATAGTTTTTACTGTTCAAAGTCTTTTATTGTTCTCTATGAATTTTTGGATTGCCTCTTCTATTTCCTTGAGCATGGGAGGTTTTTCCACTTTCTAAGTTCTGTTTTGATTTCCTTTTTCAGGTTTTTAAAGTTACCACGTGATTTTTTGTTGCTTTGTACGTATGTCCCTCCCCCATGGCATAACCCCTGTTTTCACAGTATTTGATGTTGATATAATTCGGGGAGGGGAAGGGAGAAAACAAATTGTTTAAATAGGGATACAGATTGACCCTTTGCAACAATGACATGTACAAGATGCTATGTCAAAAAATGAACTTTACAATTTAGGTGTGTGTGGGGGGAGAGTGTAGCTGTGGAGGTGGGAGGAAAGGGATGGTAGGGGAAAAACAAAGGAGGAGGCAACAATGCTGGATAAGAAATGTACTCATTATTTTGCTCATGTAACTGTAACCCCTCTGTACAGTATTTTCACAGTAAAACTTATTTAAAAAAAAGAAAGCTGAGCTTTCTAAAGTCCACACAAGCCAAAGTTAAGGATCAGAGGCCGATATGTGCAGACATGGGAGAAGGTGATACCAAGGATCTAGGTGAAACACCTCAACAGTACACTATTGTGGTCCTACGTGGGGGCAAAAGCTCTGTGCCTTCATTTTTAGTTCTGTGAATTGGGAAGACACACCATCCCTTACCTCTTGTAAGCATTCCATGGGTAAATGTTCTGTAATGTTATTTGACATAAGAGATGCTGCTGGTTAGTATCAGATGGAAAGGTCTTGTCTCCCTACATCAGTCTGTCTTAATTGTCTATGCAAAGTCTTGTCATCTACTAACTGAATTTTTCTCCCTAACTTTTCCATTTTCTCCTGCTTTCTCAGCTTCTGAATCAACTTAGAGAGCTCTAAAATTTTGCCTTCTATTCTTGTTATTTATTATTTGCTGGCAGCCAGTGGAGTACTCAGACCTGTTCGCTCGACACAAAGACATGGGTCAGAATTGCTTGTTTCCTTGTCACTGCTTGATTTACCTACTCACCAGCCTGGCCTGAGTGATGGTTGCCTTCTGATTTGGCTTAGATTGCAAGGCTTTGGGGAGCTTGTCTAATGGGGTGGCTTTCTTTACCAAGAGAGCTGAATGAGTTACACCGCCTTTGTGCTCTTTTGAAAGGCGAAGCAAATGGAATTTTGCCTGCCGTGATTTGAAGTGAAGCTGTGGCTCTTTTTGCTGCGATTGATGGTATCGTTTATGTTGATGGTAGATCAGGAAACTCTGGTCTTCAGGAGTTTGGGTGTGAGTAATGGGGAAAGGCCTTTCAATTAGCTGTAGGAAAGTGGTTTGGGACCAAGGGGCAATTAAGGAACATAGAAGCATACCTCAGTTTTCCTTCCCCAGCTTTTGTCATCCCTTCTCTGTGCCCCTTTTCTTGGCTGACATTTACAAACTAAGCATTTCTGGTGGTGATCTCAGTTCTCTGTCTTGATTTTGAACTGATGGAATGTCTGTTATATTGACATCATAGTTGAGGCCTAAACAAACTTCACTATGAGCTTTGGAAAATCTTTCCTGTGTTCTCCTGTCTAGTTACCATTTTAGCATTGCTCTAATTGTTTTAGAGTTTATGTTTTCGCTAGAATTTTCTGCCTCTAGCCCTGTCAACCTATTTACCAAAATAACCCATCAAATCAGTTGAGAAAATTGATGAGATTGTGTATTTGGCATTGTGTCAAATCCATAAAACCTGGTAACACAACTGTATTGTTCACTTTTTAATTTTTTTCCAAACTAATAGCATGAGTACCATGCAAACAATAAACAAGCTGTGTAGATGGTATTTCCAGGCAAAAAAGAAACATTCTCACATTGCATTGGAGAAGTCAACAGTTTTGACCTTCACAGATACATAACCCTGCTGGACACGTTACCTAATGGCATTAGTACTTGGAGCCTTGACACTTATTTTATATCTTAGGATGATGTTAATAATATATCAGCCCTTGTTTGGCCCTTTTAGTTTACAAAGTGTTTTTGCATGTATGCCCCTACTTTATCTGTCTTTTTGACATTACAGTTTTTTAAAATTGTATTTTTATTATCTGTAAGTAGGTGTACAAAGGGGTTACTGTTTAACATGTCAGTTTCTAAGTACCATGCATCATGATCAATATAATCACTTTCATCATTTTCCTCTATCCCTCAATTGACTTTTTTTGGTTGTTGTTATTTCCCAGTCCTGGGACTTGAACTTGGCACTGTCCCTGAGCTTTTTTGCTCAAGTCTAGCACTTTGCCACTTGAGCCAAAGGTCCACTTCTGGCTTTTTGGTGGTTAATTGGAGATAAGACTCTCACAGATTTTACTACTTAGGCTGGCTTCAAACCATGATTCTCAGAACTCAGCCTCCTCACCCCATCCACCATTAGAGTTTTAAATCATGTTCCCTGCCCTGAGTAAATGAGGGCTGGGTGCAGTTGATAATTGCTACTGATGAAATCTACTATGGCTCTTTAGAAGCCATGTGGTTAAGCTTTCAGGGACAATGACATCCAAAGTGCCTAGTGCCAGAGCTGTGAGTTGTGTTTGTAATCTTTCAGTAAAAGAGATGCTGCTCAAGGGGGGTACAGAATAGATCTGGTCACCAATCCTGAGTCTACTACCTACTAACTGCCAACCCTTGGCTCAATTCTGCATCATTGAGTCTCCGTTTTCTCATTTGTAAAATGAAGGTTAAAACACTTAGAGCATGCAGAATTGTTGTGCAGATTGCATGAAACAATATGTGTGAAATACTTACACAGTTCCTGGCACATAAGTGCCCAATCAAAGATTATTATTCAGTGTGTGGAATGATCCTTGCTAATGGGATTCATTCATTATGTTTAACTTCAGACTTCTTTGGCGAGCTTAGAATATGGTAAATAAATGACTTTGAATTTTTCTGCTCCTCTAACTCAGTGAAAATTGACACTACAGAGCACAGAAGACTACTGTGTCCAAAGATTAAGCTGACAAAATGAAGGCAGCCAGATTTTTCTCTTCATGCCCAATGCCTTTCCAATTCAGGGTCAAGCTTGCAGGCTGCTGCATTGTTGATGAAGGCCTGGTTCTCTCACAGGTGCCGTGAAAGGAGATGGAGGAAAATGGAAACATAAGGAGGTAGACCAGGATTGCCTTTTCATTCTTCTTGCTGTCAGGTACCTGGAGATTCCACCTGAAGAGATAATCAGTGGCCAGATACTCAGTGACCTTGTGGACATGAGGATGTCTAGATGGATGAAACATGGAGGTCTTGTCTTCTCACAAACCTCTGTCTTCCACAGTGTGACTCTACCTCCCTGCCCCAAATGTCCCATAGACCCAGCTTTTTTCTAGCCCGCTTTCTTTTCAGCTCCCTGCCTCTGTTGAATGTATTTCTTCCCCCTTCTCTTTGTCAAAACAACTCCCCCATATCCTTCAGAGAGATGAGTTCAACTTCTACTTCCTCAGGGAAGCAATTCTTTCCTTACTTCCTCACTATGCCAAGATTCTTTTCCATTATGCCACCATCTTTCCTGTGATCATAGTCCATTGACTGTTTTACTTTTATTCCTATGCTTACTTGGCCTATGCCCAGTAGACTTTAACAGCCATAGGAGGGACAGGCACTGCTTCATGCATAGCCTGGCACATCATAGGCGCTCCATAGCTATCTGCAGGCGAAGATTAGGCACAGGGATCTATGGCTGACCCACTTGTGCTAGAGAAGCAAGGGCTCTGGCCTCTCAGTGGTGCCAGGTAGATGCACAAAGAAACTGGAGAAATCACTGGGCAAAATGCTGACATTTGTACTGTAATAAGACATAATAGAACAATCTAGAGCATTTGTGGAGGTCATAGTATGATTTATATATCCCATCTTCTCCTTCCCTTGCCCCCCAGGACAACCTATTTGGGGCTTCTTGGTTGACCCTTGTTAGTTTCCTCTTCAGAAGAAATCTACCTCTCCTTCTTCATTTTACCTTAGGTCTGATGCCTCAAACTATCTCTGCTTCTTGAACATATCCTGGCTCATGAGGCTTCCTTCTAGAAAACCAATATGAGGGGATTCCTATCCCTGGCTTTCTGAAATTGATACCTGCTTCCTCCATATTCCTGCTTCCTGGGTCTTCTATCCTCTCCTTTCCTGATCCCTATAGTCCTAAAGAAATGGAGTCTGAACATCCCAGATCCCAATCCAGTTTCTCCATGATTTTGAGTAAGATTACTATCATTTGTTTATCTGCTTCCACTGAGATGAATGCAGACAAGAGGCCTGTCTTCCAGTGTCATAGTGAAGACTCTACTCAGGATTCCTTTCCTGTCACTATAGGTGCTTCATAAAGTTGTTAAGAAACCTTATGAGAACTTTGAGTGATAATGCCATATCCAGTTAGGCAGTATCGTGAAACACCAACTTTCCTAACATCCTCAGAATTAAGCATGCAGTGAAAATGGTTAGCCTATTCAGGAGATATCGACCATTAACCCAGGCAGATGCTCACAAATAATGCCTTGCACTCACTGTATAATAATGAATGCTATTAAATATGAATGACCTCATTTGTCCTCCTGGCATATGTGTCCCATAGAGAGTGACACATCTGTATATCACCATTTAGCATCTGGGAAAACTATTGCCTAGACAGGTTAAGTGATTTTTATCAACTCCCAAGGCTAACTATTAAATGCTAATCCTTGAGAAGGCATTGTATTTGGAGTACTTAGACCATAAAAGTTGTAAATTCGTCCTCGAGTAGCGTGTAAAGCCAAAATAGAGATGGATTTGGGTCAATACTGTTGAGGCTGAGTCAGGAAAGACCCAAAGGAACATGGAAAATAGGAGATGCTGATTAGAAGCTTTGTAATCAGCCTGTTGGGAATTGTCATTCCTGAAAGCACAGGAGAAAGAAGCTCTAGAACATGCTTCTCCAAGTTCAAACACGAGCATGGATCTCCTGGTAAATAGCTCGTGGGCAAATCCTTGATCTGGTCAGAGGTGAGGCCTAAGACTCTGCATTTCTGTGCTGATAATATTGGACATTGAATCACCCTGCACAGGAAGTTCTCAGGAGCCCTTGAGTGAGTCTAGAGAAGACCTTGTACTAACAGGGCTTTTCCTATCTGAAGTAACCTTATACCAGCTTCCTCAGTAGACTCTTTCTGTATGCATGGGCTAGAAAGGGAATGGCTAGCAATGGAGAAGACTGGGTTATACTCAGGTCTTGGAAATGGACAAATAATTTTCTTCCTAGTCTATATTAGCCACAACCCTACTTTCTGAAGATTGGGATGTTTCCCCCCTGCAATGATTAATTCAGTTGAACAGGAAGAAAGCTCTTTGCTGTTGGTATCTTTGTGAAGGACAAAGCATGTGTTTGTTCACAGTGTTGAAAGAAATGATTGAAAGTAAGTTTCCCTGAAGGTATTGACAGCCAAGAGCTTCACTAAAACATCCACTTCACAGTGAGAATAGAGGGGGTGATAGGCTACACCAGCACTCTGTCTTCAGCGAGCCAGAGCCAAGACAGTGCTAAAATTCTTGGCAGCCAGTAGCTCCATGCCACTTCAGTTTGCCAGGGGAGTGATGAAGGATGCCCAGACTGGAGAGCAAAACCTTGTGAGAGACAGCAAATTATGGCATCAACTTAATGGGAATCTCAAATCTTCACCCAGAGGCTGACAGCTCCTATACTCCCATCATACCAGTGTTTGCTGAGATAATAGTCAAGTCAAAAGACAATTCCTCAGATGAGGGTCACATCTGGCTGAGAGGCAGATGAATCTACTTACAGCTTAAGGAACTGGGCTTCAGAGAAGCTGGGTCAGTTTTACCTGGTACCCTAGTATATTTCTAACACCAGAACTTAACATTGTTAAGTTGTGACCATTGTTAATGAGAATTTATCTGATGAATAAGATTCTGCCCTTGTACGTGAGAATGACAGTAGGGAGCCTCATTCATTCATATGAATGCATACATACATATGGTCTTTTTCTGAATAAATTAGACCTCCAAAGATCTGTGATAACTCTAGATATGATGGTCCAACTACATGGAAATTATCTCATTCATATCCCAGATCTTTGATAGGCATCTAAATCTACATCTCAGGTTCAAGAGTATAGTTACATTAGCTTTGCTTCTCTATAGCTTCACAGTGGTAGGGATGCTGTGTTGGGCTGCGGAAAAAGGTATCCAGTAGGAAAATTAAACTGTCTCATATAGAATGAGAGCCTACCAGGGAAATCCATGGCCTTGCCATTGACAAGCAGAACTCCCTACACAGATAGGACTAAGTATGGCGAATGATGATTAGAAAGCAACCTTATCTGATATGTTAAGCAACTTTATCTGATATATATCTGATAACTGACTAAAATTGATCATTAAGTAGCGGCTTATAGATGGAGAAGACCTACACGTTTGGAGAATGTCACATCCTTGCAATGAGTCACAGGAAGCAAGTGTGCTTCTCGTTCATCTTTGGCTTGGCCACTCTTTGAGGTTCAGTGGGGTTTTGCATTATATAGGGAACCTCAATTAAGAATCCTGCACAAACTTCTTTTGCTTCTTGTCCTTGACTACTGACATGTAAAGTAATCTTGAAAGCATTGCTTCCCATTTCTGTTATTTTAATTTGTGTGGAGCATGGTGAGTTATGCATCCAGAGATGCCTCTGAACTGTGTCCTGGTGTAAGACCATTAACTGATGTCTCAAAGCTTCTTGTATCCCTCCAGAAATGCCCTATCAAATGTCTTACGACTGTTGGTTGGAAGATACGGGATTGAGACTGATCTCTCTGTTAGTCTCAAGTACTTGGATTTAGACTCCTATGTTTGGAAACCAACCTCCGTAACATTACAGCAGCTGCAGGCAAACCTCCTCTCTGAGTACTATGTCATTCACATGCCCATTTAAATGTCGTAAATTACGATTTCTGACTAATATCAGCATGTTATTAATGGTATAGAATTGCAGCAATGAGCTTAGGTAAAAACAATTGAGTGACAGTCCAGTTTTTTGTTCCTTGAGGCAAAGAAACCAGACAGTGTCCTCCTTTTGGTACCCAGTTAAGGCATGAGGGTCCCAAGGAAGGGTGGCAGATAGTTGGGAAGGGTAAGATCTCATATATTGCTCCAATTAATCATGGAGGCCAAGGCAATCATTGCTCTGGTGTTGTACTTTCTCAGGGGAAAGTGTAAGAACATTATTCTCTTCATTCCTTGCACATCAAGAACATTTGCTGCTGCTTCAAGCACAGAAAGGGTTGCATAAACACTTTAATATTGCATGAAGCTTGTATAAGACTGACTGAGTGTGTGAATGCTAAACCCTGACATATAAAGACACGCACACACGGAGAAAGAGAGAAAGAGCTGGATAAAGTCCTAAGATACCCTTCCTCTTCCTCTCTATCTGATTATAGATAAAGATGTAGACAATATAGATGTAGGTGTTGAAGATATTGGAGACAGGTAGATGGCTGGATAGATTCTTTCTATACACACATCTCAACAAGAGAAGCTGTCTCTAGTAACACAGAGTATTTTGATGATTTTCGTTGTAGAATTTTTGACATGGTGCTATATCAAAGCCCATGCTAGATCAAGCCCAAACACCAAAATCTACTGGCATATTTCCTACTTTTCTTTTTTCATAAAAGATGTAAAATCAGAGCTATTCTGCCTTCTCTTTCTCCCAAAGTTTGAGGTTATGCTCTTATGTTTCTATTACCCCACAGGAAAGACTGGATTCCTGGAGATTTCAGTTATGGGCTGTGTGTTATTATAGAACTCTAGGCCTTTCCATAGCTGCTGGGGAGAAGGTGGTAGCACTGGGTAGTTACAGGTACACATTGCTCACCTGAAAGGGCTCCAGAGAGCAGTTGTATAGGAAAATGTGTTTGCATTCAGTGAGTCACAATGAACCACAATTCAGTAGGGGTACTTGGTGATGATTCCACAATCTCCTCTGAGCATCTTTCTTATAATTACTCTCTTTCAGTTCTCACCACCTGCAGAACCAGTTACTCTTTTCTTGTTCTGATTTTGCCTTCTCACTATGGCTCAGATGATTCACTGTTTCTCTATCTCTAACCAACCCAAGTTCAAATCATTCCCTACCTGCATCACCACACTGAACTCGTGGCCAGTGTCCTTTGTCTTTGTCCATCCAATCCTAGTTCATCAGAGAGAGACTGGTTTTAAAATGCAAGATCACATTTTAAAGACAAAATCCTAATCATATCTTAGCCATGCTTGGAATCACTAAAGCCTTCCTTTTAGGACTTCTTTAGATAGAAAACACCATGCTTGAGCAGGAGTGTCAGGTCCTTCTGATCTGTTTTTGCCCATACTCCAGCTTCAACTGCCATGATCACTGCCTTGCATGGCTCTCATGATCTACCCCACTGACTCTCTTTAGATTTCTTGAATGTACCAGTCTTTGAGTTCTTTGTATCTTCACATACTTTGTGATATGTTACATTGCTTGCCTGTCTCTGTTGACTGTAATTGGAGGAGGACTTGGATGGAACCTTGCCCATCTAGCTACTTGTTGTACCTCAGCACCTAAAAGAAAACTCGAGCACATGATAGATACTCAATACAGATGTGATGAATGAATGAATGAATGAGGTGTTAAAGAGAGGAAGCGAAGAAGGAAGCCAATGTTTACAAGAGCCTCTTTCTACCTTACTCCTTCCCTGTAGACTCATTGAATACAGACATAAAGACAGAACTAGGAGACACTTGAGGAAAATATAACCAACGCTTTATTTTTACAGGTAATGAAACCAAGGGTCTGAGAAGTCTCTTAAAATCATCTAACATCACACCTATCTACTAGGCTAGGACTAGAAACAAGTTCTTCCAATATCTATTCCAAGTGTTACTCTTTCCCTTGTTATACCCGCAATGGTTGTCTATTTGTTCCCTCCTAGGACTTTAGAGGTGGAAGGAATCCTTCTGAAATTTTGTAAGTTAGGACTCTCGCTGAGGCTCAGAGAGAGAGCTTGACTTGCTTTAGGTCAGGTTTTACAAACTACCCAAGTTTAGAGAACAAGAATGAGGTGATCCTTGAGCCAACAAGCATAGGACTCTTGACTACACAAAAAAGATCCAGGTGATACCCCCAGCAAATGGGTAGAACACAGGTTTGGAAATGCCACTTTCATGGGTCCTTTACCCTTCTCCCAGCTGAAAGCTTTATCTAGCATTTCTCCTCTCAGCCTTATTATCCCGTCACTTTAGTTCCCCCAGCTACTCCTATAAACTGTTAGCAAGTGCTAGGTACTAGTCCAAGACTGAGCAGTGTGTATACTAGGGACTTTGACCTCCAGATCTCCCACTGGGTATGGAGACCTCAAGTCATGTATCCTTCTGTGCTTTGACTCCTTCCTCAGCTGAATCAGGGGGCCTCCAGGGATCTGGAAGCTGACTTTACTGGATTACTGGAGAAATGTGCATAAAATCCTCTGGGATCCTAGGGGAAAAGGACAATGTAAATTCCAGACATCGTTATGATCCTTGCTTTCAGAAGAAGGCTTGATTTCAGGTTTAGAAGTTAGCACTGGGGCCTGACAAGGCTTCCTGAGATCACTTCAACTCCCCACCATGCCCTAAGGCATGTCAGGACAATGAGTAAGATTACCACCTTTGAGTGGCCCCTTGGCCCTCAAATCTCCCTTCTTAGCTCATCATCAGAGAGGGGAATGTGAGAAGGACAGTTCAGATAAGATTGATTTCCCATGTAATTGTGGCAGGCAGGCAGGAGATTGACTTTCCCCCAGGCCTGAGGAATGGGAACCACAGAGGGAGGCCAGGACAACTTAATTTGTGAAATTCATTGCTGAGGTCTTCCAATTAGTGCCAGGAAGATGTCAGGAGCCAAGTCGTCTGGAGTGATTGAGTGTCCCAGAACCCCTGTGGATGAACTTCATCAGGGGAGGCAGCTAGGGCTGGGGGAGCCTAGCATCCATCTCATGCTCATTCGAGGTGGATGGTTTAGGCACTCCTAGACATAGAAGGACTAAGTCTTAGGGATATGAACTCAAGAGGTGAGATATGATACCTGGCTTTCAATTCAAACTTTCTTCAATTGGTTTCTTGGGAGAAATTTGTTAAGATTATTGCTTGTGCTACCAGAGTCTTCCCAATAGATAGATAATTGAGTGGGGAGAGAAGAAAGAAAAACCAAGCTAGATCCTAGGAGTAAAAGAGGTTTCTTCCTGTGTCTCAGAGGACTGCCTCTTAGTGGACAATCACCTTTACCCAGAGGAGGGAGAGGCAGTTTAGGGAGTGCACCCTCCCTCTTTCTTTCAATGTTATTGTTGCTCTGTCTCTGGCATCATCAGATAGAAAACAGTAGGTTATACCTGCGGGGCCATTTCTCTCAATTTCTACCAATGTCCCTTGGTTTATCAGAACTCTATTTGCTCCTCTGGTGGGTCCTTCTGCCAGACCCCCTCCTCACCCTAGCAAGCTCCAACTGGAGTAGATATGTTATCCTCTCTCTCCTCCTCCTCCAAACCTCTTTACCTCATCATTTCTTTCCACCTCATGAGGCTGCATCCATCTCCAAGGCAAGTGATACTGAGTGATATTGCCCAGGGCTTTGTGGAACCTGAGAGAAACAGAAAATGGAGAAAGGAGTCTACTTGGTGAATTCTGTGTTCACATCACCTCATCTGTATTCTTCTGAGAAAAAGCTCTATTATGGCATCCATGCAAGATCACAATATCTCTTAATGGCAAAGTCAGGTTCAAACTTAGCAAAGTCTGTTTCCTTTAAGAGTAGTACGAAGACAAGAGTTCATGAGTCCTCATCTTCTCTCAACAGCCTTGTATTTGTTTCATTTTCAAATTAGGTCCTTTTCCACTTTCATTGCTCCGAATTGCTCAGGCTTTCAAAAGACATCATGTGATGTTTACAAGAGCAGCCTCTACGTTCTGTTCTGTTGCATAACAAATTGCCCTTGAATTCTGTAGCTTAAAACTATGACTTTAAAAATGTATCACACCGTTTTGGTAGGTCAGGCATTTTGGAAAGGCTTAACTGGAGGGTTCCAGCTCAAAGTCTTTTCTGAAGTTGCAGGGTATCTGTTGCCCAAGGCAGAAGCCATGAGAACTTAGCTGGGGCTGGAGGAAGTGCTTCATGATGGCTGACTCATCTGGCCTCAGTTCCTTCCTATGTGGCACTCACTAAAGGGTGCTGGACAGAGCTCATGGCATAGTACCTGACCTCTCCCTGTATCCCCCACCAGCATGGGGTCTAAGGAAGGCAAGGAGAAATTGGAATGCACTCTGTAGCCTAACCTTGCAAGACACACATTGTTGGGGCCACTATATTCTAATTCTTAGAATTCTCAAAGCCAGTCACTAATATGGCCACCATATTCTAATTATTAGAGCCAGTCCTGCTCACTTTTTTTAGATTTAATATAATTTTAATGTAAAGGTGAAGTTCAGAGAGGTCACAGTTATATAAGTAAGGTAATGAATGCATTTCTTTTTCTTTTTTTTGTGGGGGAGGTCCGGTCCTGGGGCCTGAACTCTGGACCTGGGCGCTGTCCTTCAGCTCTTCAACTCAAGGCTAGCACTCTACCACTTGAACCACAGCACCACTTCTGGCTTTTTTCTTTTTGCTTATGTGGTGCCTCATGCATGCAAGGCAAGTGCTCTACCACTGAGCCACCTTCCCAGTACCATGAATGCATTTCTTATCGAACAGTGTTACCTTGTTTTCTCTCACTCTCCCACCCCTCTAACTCCCCCCCCCCAGGTGTAAAGTTCATTCCCAACATAATGTCTTGTGAGTATTGCTGTTGCATTGGTTCACACTTTGTCCTTTGTCTTCGCTGTTGCATTGGTTCACACTTTGTCCTTTGTCTCACCATTTTGTTATTCTCCTTCCCTTCCCCAAACCAGATAAATGTATATACAAGAAACAGGGTACCCAAATCAAAAACAGTGGCAACAGGGGATAAGAAAAGGGAGGGGAAAGCAAAATTTATAAAAAGAAATAACTGGGAGATGGGAAGGGATGGGAAGGGGAAATAAAGGAGGAGGCAACAATGCTTGATAAGAAATGGACTCACTATCTTGCCCATGTAATTGTAACCCCTCTGTATGGTATTTTCACAATAAAAAAAAGAAATAACTCCACACAGTACATTAAAAACAAAAACAAAAAAATCTTATTTCCGTATCTTGGAGTTCATTTCAATTAATCATTTCATATGGTCATATGTATATAACTATTGAGCTATTGTGATTGATCCTCTGCTATGATTATCCCAGACTTATTCTAATTATTACGAATGAAGGAAATCATTGGAGCCTATGTTTCATTTTTTTCTAAGTCTTTCCATTTCCTTACAAATGGAGTGATACCGTTCTTTTTGATGGAAGCATAGAATTCCATTGTGTATATATACCACATTTTCTTTTTCTTTTTTTTTGTCAGTTTCAGAGCTTGAACTCTGGGCCTGGGTGCTGTCCCTCAGTTCTTCAGCTCAAGGCTAGCACTCTATCACTTGAGCCACAACACTACTTCCTACCACATTTTCTTGATCCATTCGTCTACTGAGGGCCATCTGGTTTGGTTCCCTATCTTAGATATGACAAATAATGCCATGATAAACATAGTTGTGCTGGTAGCTTTAGTATGGCCTTGTTTGTGATTATTTGGGTAAATGCCCAGAGTGGAATTGCTTGCTCTTAGGGGAACTCTATGTTTAGTCTTGTGAGGAACCTCCATACTGCTTTCCAGAGTGGTTAAACCAATTTACATTCCCACCAACAGTGGAGTAGCATTCCCTTTTGACCACATCCCTGCAAACATTTGTTTTCTTGATAATGGCCATTCTAACTGAGGTGAGGTGAAGTATCAATGTGGTTTTGATTTGCATTTCTTTTATGGCCAGAGATGTTGGATATTTCTTCAAGTGTCTATTGGCTATTCTTTTATTTTCTCTCCAGCAAAGTCTCTTTTTAATTCTTTAGCTTGGTTATTAATGGGGTGGTTGTTTCTTTGAGAATTTTTTAATTTTTTAATTTTTTTGGACTCTACGTATATTTTTGATATGAAGCCCTCTGGTATATAGCTAGTGAAGATCTCCCAATCTTTGGGCTTTTTTTTTTTTGTCAGTCATGGGCTGAACTATAGGCCTGAGCACTGTCCCTCAGCTCTTCAGCTCAAGGCTAGCATTCAACCACTTGAGCTACAGCACCACTTCCGGCTTTTTCTGCTTATGTGGTGCTGAGGAATTGAACCCAGGGTTTCATGCATGCAAGGCAAGCACTCTACCACTGAGCCACCTTCCCAGCCCCTCGGGCTTTCTTCTTATCTTGCTGGCTATGTCTTTTGCTATGCAGAAGCTCTGCAGTTTAATGCTATCCCATTTCTTGAGCCTTTTTTTGATTTGTTGTTTTTCTGGATCTTTATTTAGGAAGTTTCAACCTGTGCCAAGGAGCCCTAGTGTATGTGCTATCTCTTCCTATAATATGTTCAGGGTGTCTGCTTTTGCCTCGAGGTCTTTGATCCATTTGGAATTGATTCTGGTGGATCTCATTTCGGTTTTCTGCCAGCACCATTTGTTGAAAATGCTGTCTTTCTTCTATATGATGATTTTGGCTCCCTTATCAAAGATTAGGTGGCCATAGGTCTGTGGGATCATTTCTGGTTCTTCACTTCTATTCCACTGGTCCTCAAGCCTGTTCATGTGCCAGTATGAAGCTGTTTTTATAACTGCAGCTTTATAATAGAGTTTGAAGTTTGGTATTGATATTCCTCCAGCACTGTTTTTCTGCCAAGGATTGTTTTTGCTACTGGGGGTCTGCTATTATTCCATAAGAATTTTTGGATTGCTTCCTCTATTTTATTAAAGAATGATGTTGGGATACTGATGGGTATTGCATTGAATTTGTAGATAGCCTTTGGCAATATTACCATTTTCATGATGTTAATCCTCCCAATCCAGGACCATGAGAGATTTTTCCACTTCCTTAAATCTGCTTTAATTTCCTTCTTCAGGTTTTTAAAGTTTTCATCATAGAGGTCCTTCACTTCTTTGGTTAATTCCCAAACTAGGAATCCATGGAACATTCCTTAATATAATAAAGGCTGTATATAACAAACTTACAGCTAGCATTATACTCAATGGTGAAAAGTTAAAACCATTTCCTCTGACATTAGGAATGAGACAAGGATGTCTGCTCTCTCCACTCCTCTTGAATATACTATTGGATTTCCTAGCCAGAAATAAGGCAAAAGACAAACACAAAAGGGATCCAAATAGAGAAAGAAGAAGCTCAACTCTCCCTCTTTGCAGATGACATGATCCTGTATTTAAAGAACCCCATAGACTCCTCTCTCAAGTTACCTGAGCTGATTCAAAACATTGGCAAAGTAGCAGGGTATAAAATTAACCCACAAAATTCATTAGCTTTCCTGTATGCCAACAATGAGAAGAGCGAGGTTGAAATCAGAAAAGCAACTCCTTTTGTCATAGCCTCAAAAAAAATACCTAGGAATTAACTTAATGAAAAACATGAAAGACCTCTATGATGAAAACTTTAAAAATCCTGTTCACTTTCAAGCAGAGAGAAATTAAATGCTTCCTAGTGAAGGTAGGCGTGTGAAAGGATTTACAGACATCTTTTAAAATATAATGTTTCTGTTATTATTAAGGTGTTACCATTTTATAAGTTACAGGCATATTTTAAAACCACCACAGCTTGGTATCTTAAGGATAGAAAATGTCCACTCTTGTATATTGGAATATGAACAATATTACTTCCATTAGGGCTCATCCACAAGAATGACCCTGTCCTGGTGCCCCACTGATACAGGCTTACAGATTAAGAGTAGGGAATGGTATAAAGGAGGCAATCACTTTGTGTAACATCTTCAGAGGCCCGCTGAATTCTTACACAGGTGAATTCTTACACAGGAACTAATGATCTCAGAACAAAGCCCTTTTACACAACAAAGGACTGTCAACAAAAATATATGTGAATGAACTAACTTTTTTTTAACCCTTTCTGAGTGACATACATTTATGTCTAATTCAATTGGTTAGATCCACTTAGTAAATGACTTACAATGACAATGATTTATTTATTTTTTTCTGCACACTATGGAGATATATTTAGGAGTGAAATCACCAAAGAAGTAGTCATCCCTCTCGTGGTAATAATTAATAATGACAATTAGAGACGGAGCCAGACTCTATTTCAAGCAAAACATGCTAACTTCAAACTAACCTTACAAGAATCCTATGAAGGAAGTGATCATTCATGGTACAAATGAAGAAACTGAGGCACAAAGAGGTTATAAGATAGATCCATGTTCAAGTAAGCAGCTGAGTACAAACTACAGTCTCACCTCTTGTATATATCTTAGTGACTTTCCATATACCTCTGGATGGGAAAATGTGGAAAACACAACGATGTTTCTCAATTTGTAATGCAAAATTGAATCCTTCCTTGGTGACTAGAGGAAGCTGTTATCACCCAGGTTCTGAGTTGTAGGTACCTGTAGAATATTTCTGTTTTCAACAGGCTCGAGGATAATGTAAATAGGGATGACACTACATTGAGAGTGACAGCCTGTCCTTCTTTGTCCATTGCTCCACTTCTTGTTCTGGAAGGAGGGAGTGGCACTCCAGCAGGACTTTAGAATCCAGTAGAGATAGAGCAAAGAAAAGGTAGACCATCTGCCCATACACACACATCTGCCTTCACTTGACTTTCCTAGAGATGTCCTTCTCTTTGTCTGCCTGTCTGTCTCTTTTTCTTTCTTTATCCTTCTTCTCTCCTTCCCTCCCACCCTCTCTCTCTTCCTTCTTTCCTTCTTTCAATCCTTCCTTCTTTCCTTTCTTGCTTCCTGTGTACATTACTGGGCTTGAACTCAGGACCTGGGCACTGTCCCTGGTTTATTTTTGTTCAAGGCTAGTACTCTATCATTTGAGCCACTTCTTTACACACTTCTGACATTTGGGTGGCTAATTGGAGATAAGAGACTCATAGACTTCCTGCCCAGGGTTGGCTTTGAACCACGATCCTCAGATCTCAGCCTCCTGAGTAGCTAAGATCACAGACATGAGCCACTACCTTAAAGCAGTATTTTCTAAAGTGCTCCTGGGTGATTATCATGTGTTGCTAGGGCATCAAACCAATAATGCCCTAGGCATAAATTTGCATTTACTAAGAAGCTCTCTGTAGCCTCACCCACGTTAGAACCCCACAGGTCACATGTCTCATTGCCAAAGCTGTGGCCAGAGAGGCCCTGTGCTGTGCTGCGGTGGCCCTTCTCAAACCTGTTTTCAGCTAAGCTTCTGGAGGCATTGGGAACAGAAGCTCAGGGCTGCATTACCTATGCAACAGCATGTTCTTACAGCACTAATGGGCTGCCTTGCTTCGGGGGAGAACAGCAGGCACTGTGGATTCAGGCTCCAGAGCTGGGCCAGCTCCTCAAACCTGCATGCTGTTCCCCGCCAGCGTGTATTGTGCATGCGGTACACGCATTGCTTGGGCTTCCTCTAACTTCTCTTTTTGTTTTCATTATGCCTAAATTTGGCCTGCCCAGAGAGCATGATTAAAATGAAAACTGTATTCTAATAGAGCTGGGGAAATGGGAAAAAAGTCTAAAAATAGGCTAAGGAAAGGAGAGAGAGAGAGAAAAAAAATCCTCAAATGGTATAATGGCTAAGTTGGTTCAAGCACATACAGTCATTTCTTTTGGTGAGAGAAAACAGCAGTGAGATCCATGCAGGTGTTTGTATAATCCAGGTCACATCAAAACTCCTTGTCTGTTTTACAAATTCAAAACCCTGAGAAAAATGGAAGCAAACAGTAATAGGAGATAATAAGGAGAATAATAAGTCCACCTCCCTACCTCGCACAGAGGAGTTTGGTGAGCCAGAAGGTATCTATAATGCACTTTGTTCTCTGCAGACAAATGCTAGATGGTGAGAAGAAAAGTATTGCTCATATCCCTACACAAAGCCCAATGGGGACTGAACACAAGCACTTGACTTGGGGGTTCATTTTTTCTCCATAATTCAATAATTCAGACTGAAGAATTCATCTCAAGCTTAACTTCCTATAGAAAATATCCTCTGGTCTCCTGGTATGAGTAAAGTCTAAGTTACCTGAATTCTTTTTATTTCCCCATCGGACAGTAGTTTTCTCCTTATTGCTTTGTTTAATCTATGTTTGTTTAGCCTCATCTTACATCTCCATAAACTTTGGGATTGCATAGGAGATGCTTAGAATGAGTGAAGGGGTGAATAAACAAATTACAAATGAGTGAATGAATGAAGAATCCTTGACAGGGTTAGGCTTGGTGGCTCACTCTTGTAATCTCAGCCATGTAGGAGGTGAAAGTAGGTGGATTGTGGTCTGAGACTGGCTTCAGGCAATGTAGAGAGAATCTGTGTGAAAAATAATGAAAACCAAAGGTCTTAAGTGACTTGTGCAGTAGGATGCTTGCCTTGCAAGCACAAAGCCCTATGTTCAAACCCCAGTGGGAAGGAAAAGTCTCTGGGAAAGTTATTTCAATTCCTGGGCTTCTATTTCTTTTTTTTTTCTTTTATGGAACTCTACAGTTTATTTCCTATGGCTACTGCAGGTGTCAATTTTCCTCAACTGTGCTATTCACAACTTCCTTAAGTCCAAGCATATGAACCCAAAGTGGTAGGAAACTGAAGACTTAGCACTTTCTAGTGGCTGACATCACAGGACGGCAATTCAAGAGCAAAATGGCTGAACTCACCACACCTACCTATGCCATTGCCAGTCCAGCCTGAAAGCGGTCCAGGTTCCAAGCTCCTGGAGGCCAGACCAGGCCTGGAAGCCACGGCATTTTGGATATTCTACTGTGGGCCATGAGTAAAGGGGGTTGGTTAATAGATTTTTATTTTCAAGCAGGAAGGCCGGGTATCCAGAGGCTTTACTGAGAGGAAGCACTTAGATTTAACAATTATAGACACACCATTACGGGGATTGAAAATATACAGCAGTGACGTAGGTTCTACTTCAATCACCTATGCTATGGCTACCAAACATGTACAAAAGACTCTTCCAGCTGTGGTTGTAGCCAGTTAGGATCTCGAGTGGGACCTAGATCTAGACCTGGATCAGGACTTGGATCAAGACCTGGGTTTTTGAAGCTGACTTTGATCTGGAACGTGATTCTGATAGGAGGTTTGGTTTTGATTTGGAATTAGATCTCGACCTGGATCGGGCCTCAGGCTTAGGCCTAGCTGGGCTTCTATTTCTAAGCCAGTAAATGTTGTCAGGTTCTGTTTACATGTTCCATTATGAAGGTGTCCTCACCACTGGGATAGAGTGGCTGTCTAGGCAGACATGTGCTTAAAGACATCTTTTAGCTTTATTGTTCAGGTTCGCAAAGGCCACTAGAAGAGATGTCACCTTGTGGTCATGTTGCTTCTTCATTTCTGGTCTTCTACCCTTATCACACCCACACAGTGTGGTTTAGTATTTGTTCTAGTTAAAACGGAGACTCAAAAAAGCTGAGTTGTCCACTTGTAGCAGAAAAGTTACCACAGATATTAAGATCTCCCTCTAAGGTGGTATATAAATCTTGCACTCCTTCCACCCACCAGATTGGAGTTGAGCAATGAGTGGCAGGCAGTATCATATTGTGGTCAGACACTGAGTGTGTCGTCCCAGATCTCAGGTCCCATTCTTTACTAAAGCTACATGATTTTGGACTAGTTACTACTTAATTTCTCTGTGGCTCCATCCTGTGAAGGAGACTTACTCCTTACCTCCTAGGGTTGTTTGTGGATGGAATGAGTTAACACACACAAAGCCCTTCAAACAAGGCCCAGAGTAGGCACTCAGTAAATGTCAGAGCCTTTCATTATTCTCTCTCTCCCTTGCATATTCTCTTTTCTGCCTCTGTACATTTATTCATGAGCTCCCATTCTCTATTGAAACCCGATTCAGCTTTCAAGGCTCAGCCCCTCATAGACCATAGATCACAGCCTGTCAGGCTGGGAGGAGCCGTACAGATAATTGAATCCAACCCCCTAATTTTACAGATGAGAAGGCAGAGGCACAGAGAGGCACGGCTAGTTGTTCAAGGTCGCAGAGCAGCTGCAATCCCAGGACCACCGACCTTGCAGCCAGGTCTCTCCTTCCAGACTAGTCAGTCTCCCTCTTTGGAACCCAGAGCTGATACTGTCTACATCTTTCCTCTGGTGATTGTTCTCTTATGGAGGCTTTTTATTAGGATGTAATTAGTAATCACTTTGAGAATAGTCTCTCTTGGTGCGTCTTAACATCCCCTCCCGCTGGCCATGTTGCTTTATACAGAGTAGACATACACTGGTGATAATAATAATGACCTATGTTGGATTAGGAAGTCATTGTTTACTAAATGTTTTCATAATGCTCCTGTTATATTGATAGTGCCTGGTGGTGAGATATGAATTACTTTAGCTCTTCTTGAGAGGAAAATAAAATAACAGTTTTAAGGAAAGAGGAGGCTTTTTCTCAGTTACCCAGAGGGGAACTGCTTTGCCCTAGCTATTCTTGTTTGCCTGAATGAGTGCACCTGTTACTGAATATTCCATGGGGATTTGTCTTGTTTCCTTAACTAGGAGGTTTGGGCCATGTGTTAAGTATTCCTTATCTTCTCCGAGTCTACAGTAATCACAGCAGGTTCACAATATTTATTTGTTACAGAAATCTGTCATGGTTTTCCACTACTGCCTCCATCCCTTAGGAAACAGAGTCTGTGTACACACACACACACACACACACACACACACACACACATCATTGGCTGTATGCCTAATCCACCTGCTTCAGAGTCTGTCTCTTGCTGCCTTGTAAGTGTGTTAGAGCTATTTACTTCCTTTCAAATTCTGGATAAGGCTTTGAAAGACAGGCTGGGAATGAAATGCTTGTGGACTCTTTAAAGTGTGTGAACACAAAGTTGGGAGAAAATGTGTATGGCAGCTCCAGAGGCTCCGTTTTGGGACAAAGCATCTGAGGATTATATCAGGAAGCAGACGTTGGAAGGGATATGCACAGGAAGTGTGGGGAGGCACCTTCCTAACACTGCCCTTATTTCCTACTTCCTTGATCTTTAATTACAGCCTTATTTCATGAATTAATGATGTCACTACCACCTTATTATAATTCACCAAAGCACTTGGTTCCAGGCAACCCTATGTGACCTCTTCTGTGAATCATACAAGAGAAAACTTTCTACATTAATAGTAGAAAACTCCAAGGCTAGGCCTTCCCCTCTCTCAAACGGAATAGTGTGTGTGTACGCGTATGTGTGAGAGTATGTGTGTGTGTGAGAGAGAGAGAGAGTGTGTGTGTGTGTGTGTGTGTGTGTGTGAGGAGTTTGACACAGAGTCATGATGCCCCCCCCTCCACTTTCAGGCTGTAAACAAAACTGCTTTAATTAATCACATAGTAGACCAGAAGTAGTTGTTCACTCAGACTTTGAACAACCATGCTCCTCCCACATTTATTTTTAAATAAATTAGGAATATTTATAATGACTCTGTATAGAAATGCCAGGTACTATACAAAGTCTTTTTCTTTTTGGGAATGGTGCTGGAGATTGAACCCAAGAACTCATGCATGCTAGGCCGGCTCTCTACTGCTAAGCCACATTCTCAGGCACTAAAATTGTGTCCAAACTTTGAGTCTTATTCTCACAATCCTTCAAATTAGCTCTTATTATCTCCATTTGACATAGAGAAAAACAAAGGCTGAATTGACTTATCCAATGTTAAACAACAATCTGTCAAATGACAGAAGCAGAATTTAAGCCCAATTTAATCTGCTCTACCACAAATATCTGAGGTGCCAAACTCAGCTTATAGAATACTCTGGATTTCTTTCTACTAATAGTCTAAATTACGCTAGATCCACTCATTCATTCATTCCAGAATGGAACTGAGAGTTTCCAAGACTGAATATTCTGTGATTCAGAGGCAAAGCCACCTTGGCTACAGCCACTAATAGCAGCTGCATCAAGAACTCGCCAGCTGTCAGGTACTGCAGCCTACATTTAATTCCATGTGATTCTCACACCGGTCCTGTGCTATCAGTATTAGTCCATTTCACAGAGGAGGGAACTGACGCTAAGAGAAGTTAAAGAGCTTGCTCCAGTTCATGCAGCTAATAAGATAGTCCTAAGAATTGGGCTTAGATATGTGTGACTTTTCTCCCTAAGCAGGGGTAAGAAACAGGGTTAGAGAATGAATGTGGTCTGTTGTTCCTCAAGGACACCAAAAGATTCCTGCTGGGCCACCTGGGTTAGAATTATTGCTCCACTACCCACTCTGTGTGTGTGTGATTGTGTGTGTATGTGTGTGCGCGCGCACACATGTGGGCACATGCGCACACATGTGCATGCACATACATGCTACTATCAGAGCTTGAACTGAACTCAGAGTCTGAGCACTGTCCCTGAGAATTTACACCCAAAACTAGCATTCTACCACTTGAGCTGCAGCTCCCCTTCTTGATTTTTGCTGGTTAACTGGAGATCAGAGTCTCCTGGACTTCCTGCCTGGGCTGGCTGTGAAGGCTTTGTAGTGCAATCCTCACATCTCAGCTTTCTGAGAAGCTAGGATTGTAGATGTGAGTCACTGACACCCAGTGATTCACCACTTTTTGTTGTTGTTGTTGGTCATGAGGCTTGAGCTCAGGGCCTAGGCACTGTCCCTGAGCTCTTTTGCTCAAGGCTAGCACTCTACCACTTTGAGCCACGGTTCTACTTCAGGTTTTCTGGTAGTTAAAGTCTCGTGGACTTTCCTGCCTGGGCTAGCTTTGAACCCATATCATCAGATCACAGCCTCCTGAGTAGCTAGGATTACAGATGAGCCACTGGCACCAGGTGCTCCACCACTATTAAAGTACAGTATAACATAGATAAGTTGCTTGACCTTACTAGGCCTCAGTTGCCTTGTTCATAAAATAGATAACAACAGTATCATTGCCTCTCTGGGGGTTGTGTCTGCGTTCACATGTAGCGTGCTCAGTATAGCATTTGATATCTAATGAAGTATAGCTCTTATTATTTATTTTACTTTAGTAGTATTATATTTTTTTCTTTTTGTGGTAGCCCTTAGCCTTTTTGGTCCAGAGAAACTCAGCAGCTCATCATTTGATTCCTTATAACATTGTGGAGAAATAAACCCTAGATCCAGAAGAGAGACTTAAAGACTGATGTTACCAAAATATTAGCTTATCTTTCCTTTCTCTTCCTGTTTTTTTTTCAATCATAGACTTAATAGAATTCAATTTACTAAACTTCTGTTTGTTGTAGATATGAATAGAAGGAGCTTTCTCAGGAAGCTTTGGGGAGACTGACAATAGCAGTGGTTTTGGACCACACAATTACGGATTAAAGGCAAAGTTTCCAGTGTACTTGAGAGACTCAGAGCAGGCTGGAGCAGACATTGTCTAGTTCACCCTTGAGTCTAAGTTACAAGCTGCAGTTGTTACAGTGGAACTTTATGTGTGCACAGGCAGAGCCTCTCAGTTTTGAAGAAACGTGTACCCATCTCCCTGCCAGTACTAAGAGATTTATTTTTATGCCCCACCTTCTTGCCAGCTAGATAATGAATACAGTAGATTGTCTTGGGGCAGATATTCTCTCCCTGATTAAGGTATGTGAAGAATGTGTATGTGACCTTGAGCCCTTGACAGGATTATTTTCTTAGCCTTCTTTCTATTCTCGTCCTTCCCCCTACTTGTTAATTCCATTGATGTGTGTGTGTGTGTGTGTGTGTGTGTGTGTGTGTGTTTGTGTGTGTGTGTGTCCTTAATGCCTGGAGATTATTGCTTTTGACACCTCTGCTGAACCTTACTTGGGAGCTCTCTGGCTAAACGAAAACAGATGATTGGCAGTTTTACGTAAATATAAAAAGGAGCATAGTGGTCAGAGGGGGACAGGGTGCTCTGAAGAGACATCTGTATATTTCCTTTGACATCTATTATAGTTTGGAACCCTTAGTAGGGTCCCATTACTAAACACTAGTTGGGTGAAGTATTTGATCAGTCAGTCATATTTACTAGAATGGTTTTCAACCACAATACCTCCTCCATGAAGTTTCCCTGATACTGTCTTCATTTAAAATAGTTGTGTGTGTGTGTGTGTGTGTGTGTGTGTGTGTGTGCGTGCGCGCATGTATAGTATTAGGGCTTGAACTTGTGGCCTCATGCTCTTGCTTGGCTTTTTCACTCTAGGCTGGTGATCTACCACTTGAGCCACATACCTTCTGAAAAATTTTTGCTGTTTTATTGGGGACGAGAGTTTCACAAACTTTTTTTCTGCCTGGACTGGATTGGACTTAGGGATTCTCAGGTCTGTGCCTCTTGAGTAGCTGGGATTACAGGCATAAGCCACTGGCGCCCAGCTCAGAAAGAGTTTTCTATTCTAAAACCCATGACATTTAGCTCTCGGTCTTAGAACAATGTTACACTTCACATACTGTCATAGGTAAGTCCTTGTGCCTTGACAGGACTACACATGCTTTCAAATGATGAGTTTAACTCTTTATTTTCTAGGTAGTATCTAGCTATACCCATTAGCAAGACACACGTGTGCATGTGAACTTGAACAGCACTTTCTCTACCAGGGTAGTCTGTATTGCAACTCCAAGTTGTCTCTCCCAGCACATTGTGAGCTTCTCCAGGCCAGAGATGCATTGCACTTGCCTTCACCACCCTTGCTGTTAGCAGAATCACATGCTCTAGGTACAGCCAGCATTTCTACCCAGCCCATATGACTGCACTTGTCATACATACTGGATAGCCAATAGACCCTTGGAAGGAAATATGTACTTCCATACTTGTCATGCTCTAATATTTGATGTCCTTTTCTTAGATTATATCCAGCTCAGCCCTATACATAATAAATGACCAATGAGTATGTGTTGAACACCCAAAACCCCAGGCGAGGAGATGTTATAGGAAGAAAATAGCCTGAAATGGTGATCTCTGTGACAGATCTCAGGAGTAAAGATCTCCCAACAGATGGCCCTAGTCATTTTCATGAGACATTATCAGCCTACCCTTCACAGAGACAAATCAGAGGTTCTTGGTGTTTCATTTGGCTTGTGGTACCCGGAGCACCTTGGTGGTTTTGTAGTGATAATAGCACATTCACCTATGCTTGGAAATGTAAATGCAATGTTAACCTGAAACCCTATCATTTATAGGAATCGATATTAATTCCAGGACTGGATTATAGACCCTTATGTGTTCTTCTCTCAATGGTATGGTGGAGTTAGTTCACATGTGCCCCTGAGAGTTAATTGTGCATGTACCTTCTCAACTGGAAAGTTCAGTTTGTTTTTCTTGGTAGCTAGAATTTGACAATGATGAGAGTGTTTACACTGTAGAAATTGACAAATTCTATAAATCAGATCTTATCTCCTCTCTTACACCACATCTTGTGGGGGGGGGAGGGAGAGGGGTAACTGGGATCTGAACTCAAGAGTTGGGCACTCACCATTTGTTTTACCATTTGATCCATATCCCCAAGACTAATATATGTGGTAATAATTATGAAAGTACTGGAACCTGGGGTTTGAACTCAATGTCTTGAGGTTTCTAAGCATGTACTCTACTATTTGAGCCATGAACCCAGCCCACAATGTGGTTTTTAAGCCTTTCCTATCTCAACACTGTGCCCCCTCCCTCTCCAACTCCTGTGGGCTTAGACTGTGTATACCTGGTTTTGTTGTGTATCACCAGGACAGGCTCAGCATAGTAAGGTCTGAGAGGAAGAACTGGGTGAATGAGGATAAGTTGGAGGGCTGAATGTGGGCTCCAGTAGCCTTTTGAATCTCATGCTTTGCCCAGGCACCTGCTTTCTGCCTGTGTAACACCTAGCAGGTCCATGGAGCCATGAAGGACTTGAATTACTGCCTTGAAAGAAGAGATTTATTTTTCAAATTTGTCTGCATGTTTTCTTCCTTCAATGTTCCTTCCCCCTTTATTTATTTATTTATTTAACCAAGCCCTTTACTCCATTTCTGCCATAATGAAATGTCATATGAGGATCACAGGGTCTGAGGATGTTTGAACTGGAAGGGAATTAGACATCTTTTATCCAGGAAGGTGTAGAGATTTTATTCCTTTGTTAAATTCAGCCCATTGATGGAGAGATCGTTCTGTGCTATGAGTCTATATCCCAGCTGGATTGGATTAAGAGACAGGACTGATTATTTATATCTGCTAACGGTGTGCAGTGTTGGAACCAGAACTGGTTTTGCACATTCTGTGTACTTGTGGATCTTCAATTCAATCCACCTCATGGAGCTGCAAGAAAATTGAAAAATCTGAAGGATTAAATGACTTGCCAAGATTCCCACAGCTTATGCGTGGATAAATTGGAATTCACACTCAGTCTCTTGCCAATGCTTTACCTTGAACTTCATTCCTGCAATGACTTAGACAGTCTTGAGGGGAAAAATGATAATCACCAATAGAATGGACCGAAAACACAATTCAGACCCCAGAATTGGGGAGCACAGATTACAGATCATACTACTCTACCTCCTTTCCTCAGTTTGGCCAGTTGGGATGTATATCATGCTCCCTTTGTGCTTTGCTTTCCCCCTCATTGGTGTGAACTCAGTTTGGGTTAAGAGAACAAAGCATTTCCTGTATTTAACAAATGGTTTACTTAGATCTCAAATCCTGTCAGAGTGTCAAATGCCTGAAAACTTGAACCCTCTGTCTATGCAAAACTTTTAGAATCAGGAAACACCCAATTGGAAGAGCTGTTAAATTTGTCCTGAGTTATGTATCAACCTCATAATGAGCCAGTAAAAATACTAGTTTAGAATAGTAATTGGTAATCTCTCCATCTCATAGGAGTACTTATGGGAGGGATTTTGACCCATTCTACTAAACTCCATGGTGCTACCTCCTGCAGCTTTCATGTCACATCAGTTCTAAAGGAGGAATCAAAACATGCCCTTTCTACCTCTACCTCATCTTGGCCCTGCCACCTTCACCATATTCCTGCTCTCCTTTTGTGTGGTACTTTATAACTCTTTTTTAGCTCATTGCTTTGAACCCTGTGCTCAACTGCTGTTGTAATCAAGCATCAAAGACTATGGGTTTGAATCATAGAAATTTATTTTCTCACAGTTCTTTAGAAGTACAAGGTCAAGGTGCCACTGGGGTTGGTTAGCAATGAGGCTTCTCTTCCTAGATTTTGGATGATCACTTTCTCACTGGGACTTACATGACCATTACTTTATGAGTGTGAGAGAGGGAGGAGGGAACAAGGGAATGGTGGGTGAGTTCTGGTATCTTCCCCTCTTCTTATATACACACACCAATCCTATCAAATTAGATCCCTATACTTAAAACTTCACTAACTCAAATGATCTCTTCTCAATATAGGCATATTCTTCTAAAAATGCTCAAGTTGGGGATTTGGATTCAATAATGAGTTTTAGGGAACCACAGTTCAGTCCATACCTGACCTTTAAGGTTAGGCCCAGGAGATAGAGTAGGTATTGTAATTGCTATATGATTCTCTGAGAACTGCAACCCAGAAAGTTTAGCAACTTGGCTAAAGTAGCCAGGCTGGTCAGTGTTGAAGCTGAGGGAAGAAGCCCATGCACCTGCAAATTCCCACTGTTCTCCCAGGTCTCCAACACAAATCATCTTCAACCACAACAGAAAATAAAATACTTTTCTCAGTCCTTACCTCCTCAACAGTATTAGGCAATATGGCCACCCTTTCAAGGGTGGCTGGGAAGATCTAACAGCTACATTGCCTCTCCCTTCACAAAACAGCTGCCCAATATTAGTGGCCATTTGTAATTTCCTGACCTTCTGTCTCTGGGAATACAAATGTCCTTTGACTTCAAGATAGAGCAGCAGAAGACAAGTTCCTCATCAAGCCTATGTACTAACTACTGATGACATTTGAACGTAGGAAGTGGTGGTGTTGAGATTTCACACATCCTTCCAAATGTCCTGCATTCCCAACACTATGATAAGGAGCCATTAGGAGGTGAGAAAATGCATGGAAATGAAATTTAGGCATACATTTTCTGGCATAACACTCCCCAAGTGTACAAAAGTGCACAAAGAAGAAACAGCCCACTCCTGATCTTAAAGCCAAGCTTACTCACTGAGAGTTATAAAGTCTAGTAGAATGAAGATTGTGAACTAGACCAATCATAGTTCAAACCCAACCCTGCCATTCATTCTTTTGTATCCTTCCTTACATGTTCTAAGAAAAGTTTTTAAGCTACACACTGCCTTGCTACTTGCTTTTTGGGGTGACATTCAACAAACCATTTAATGGATTTCTCTTTTTTACTATGCTTTCTTAAAATTTATTATTTTTAGGTAGTTGTACAAAGGAGTTTCAATTCGGCGTATCGAGTTATGAGGAGAATGTCTCTTGATCAATGTTACCTCTTCCATCACTGTCCCCATCTCTCCCAACCCTGCCCTCAAGCGACCCGGTTCCATTTTCACATATGTACATTAGATATTATGACTGTATTCTCTTAATGACAATACAAATAGCTGCCAAGCAAAGCCGTTTGGAAAATTAAACAAAAGGAATACATGAAAATTGCAGGCACCGCATATGGCACATAGTAGGTCTGCCACAAGCAGTATCCATCATTTGAAAGCGGAAATGTATTTCTGTGATAAAGCTTATCACAAAAGCCTATCTTACTAAGCCGTGTATGAGAAAATATTCCTCCCCATTTTTCTTTAAAACTCCTGGGGTCCTGAGATGCAGTTTTTCTTTTGCATAAAGCTTATATTTCCCTGGTGTCATCAGTATGAGACTTATTATTTCATTGGCTGGGTGAAGCAATTCGTGGAAAGGCATTGGGATTTGGGAACCACAGGTGATTATGGATGGAACTAAATTATTTACTTCATCAAAGTGTCTCTGAGCTTTATCATGCTGACCTGTCATTGGGAGCTGTACATAAAGATGAATCATGGTCCCTTTAACTCAGGGATCTGAAAGGTCAGTGGGGTGGTGGCAGACATATAAAGTTGTGTTTGCTGCATCCATCAAGAGGCAGTTGTATCTGGATGTGATGCATGGCAGGCAACTGAGGGTGAACTTTGCTTTCCACTTTGTATTCCCATCATGCGGGGACACCATGTGGAAAGGCCATGATCACACCCCTAGAGGCCCAGGGTCCTGTACTCTGCTGCTATTTCCTTCTCAGTGAAGCATTCAGGGCCTAAGGACCCTGGAACATGGACCAGGGAGAGGAGGATAATAAATGGCATGTTTGTTATTCCATCTGATAGGAATGCTGGGCTTGAACTCACTTATCATCTCTAAGGATCTAGGAAACTGGTTGAAAAGGAGAAAAAAAAGAAAGGTGGCCAAGTGACTAATTCTGTCACCTTATCACTGGGACAGTCGGGGTAAGCTGCCCCTTGGTTTCGGATTTCTAACTACTGCTCTCTTGGAATCAAGAAGTTGTGGGCCTTCTCTTGGCACTGGTTGCCTTTTAGGTTAAGCCACCTTCATCTTCTATCCTGCTTCATAGGAGAGAGCACCAACTGTGTCCCTGTGGGCAAGCCAGCCCTTCTTTTCTCTCAATGCCACTCACATTTATGGGCCAATTTCATCATAAATATGTGGGATATACTTAGTATTTTTGGTGGGGGTCCGGTCGTGGGGCCTGAACTCTGGGCCTGGGCGCTGTCCCTCAGCTCTTCAGCTCAAGGCTAGCGCTCTACCACTTGAGCCACAGCGCCACTTCTGTCTTTTTTCTTTTTGCTTATGTGGTGCTGAGGAATCAAACCCAGGGCCTCATGCATGCAAGGCAAGCACTCTACCACTGAGCCACCTTCCCAGCCCATACTTAGTATTTTTTAAATAACTAAAATTTTAATTTCAATGAACTCTGTGTGTGTGTGTGTGTGTGTGTGTGTGTGTCTGTGTGTGTGTGTGTGTTACTGAGTATTGAACCCAGGTCTCATATCTGCTAAGAAGGGTTCTACCACTTGAGTCATGTGCCTATTCCTTTTGTTTGTTTTGATAAAGTCTTGCACTTTTGCTTGGAACCTCTGTTTCTCAGTTAGCTGGGATTGGAGCATGAACCAACACACCAGGCTCAATACATTGGTTTTTAAAGAAGAAATATTATACCATTATAGTTAACAACTACAGGAATACTTGAATGAGTAGGTGAAATGAAAACTAGACAATGTGATTAATTTCTTGCTAGGTGCTTTGTCTAAATCACAGTCTGTAAGCCTAAAGCTTAGTGTCTCTTTCACAAAAGCAGCTGGGTGAGTGTTAGGGAAGTATTAAGGATAGAGTAGCATTTAGTCGACACTTTCTTTTTAATAGAACACAGAAGGGTTGCAGGAGAATGGAATGGGAAAGACTTCCTCACAATGTGATTTAATGATACCTAATAATCCATTCTGTGTCATGTAATGGATTTCCTAGGCCATCTAAATGATGTCATAATAACTGTGGTATGAATCCTACACTTTCAAGAAAACTGTACTAGAGACTTTTAATTCTCTTTCAACTCCAACTCTTCATTCCTTCTATTTATTATTCCTAATGATCATTTTACATTTCTACTTTTTCTCCTATGAAGTGCTGGGAATTGGATCCAGAATCTTGGGAACGATGGGCTATATCCCTAGTCCTCCATGTTCATTTCATCTATTTGCTTTTTAGCCTGAATCAAACTAGTATTTATTTGAACTAACCACCTAATACTTAGCGCTCTTTGTAAGCTTCCAGGTGCTAATTAAAAACCATTGATGCTTTCACTGAGCAAATTACTGGAGCCTGGAAGGTGACCAAGAAGCCCCCATGAATTCTTCTGCCTACCCCTGCTAGCATGTGTTGGGGCCTAGAGCACATGGTCTTCCCCACGAGAAAGGAATCACCCTCCCTGTTCTCTTCCTGAGGACTGTCACCATTCCAATGAGTAATGTTTAGAGACAGATGTAAAATCGATAGCACAAGACTCACACTGCTCTGCTTATCTTCTATTCTTTTTCATTCAAGCTCCCTTGGCTTTCCCTGATGAGAGTCTGGGGAGAGATTCATCTTCTCCCTTGTTTCTTATTATATCACTGTTGTAGCCACAGGGACAAGAATGACAGATTTTTCTAGATTGTCAAGGGAGAGATAGGAAAGATGAGCTCTTTGTAGCACCTGACAAGTTGCCTTAAAGACCCAAAGTAGTATTTGTAGGTTTTAAAAAAATAAAGTTTTAATTGTCATCTTCAATCTGTCCAGACTGTAATCCTTGCTGGAGATCACTCCCAAGTGATGTTTAAAAGTACGTCAAGTGGTTGAGTTGTCTGAGATCTCTTTGATGAAAGTCATGTATGTGTGTGTGCATACACACATGAGTCTGTCTGTATTTTCCTTGACGATGGCCTAACACAGACCAAGAGTCTTTTCCTACAAGACTCCTGCTTATTCTTTCCACCATCTAACTTGAGATGTTCTCTGTGAGTTCTCCATCCCCCCACCCCATCTTGGCTTGAATTTACCTGCCATCCTCTTTATCTCAGCTCCCCAGTGCTGGGATTATAGATAAGCACCACCATGAGTGCCTAACATTCTTCCCTTTGGCTTCCTGTGTTGTGGGGAGGGCTGCTTTGAACCAGCCACTTCCCTCTTTGACTCCCTTTTATGGCATCACCTCATCCTCCTTCTAGGAGGTTTTAATTCTCATTTCTCTTTGTTGACACCCACCCCCACCCGTGTTCAAGGCAGCGTCTGGAAATATCCCCACTGCACAGGTAGGATGTCTGACCAAGGTAAGCTCATGGAGAGTAGAGCTTCTGTTAGTTCTCAAACACATTAGTGTCCAAATTTTTTGATATCCACTGCACAATATTGAAAAACTTGGTATTTGTTTGCGTCAGCTTGTAGCTCCCTTTTCAGAGCAGCACTTCTACAGCTATCTTCCATTTTGTTTTCTCCTAAGCTATTTCTTCCTTGGACCTCTTTCCTGGTATTACAAGACAATTAGTCTACTCAAATGGTATTTAGAAGCATGTCTCAGGCCCTGGCCCTGCTATTCCCTTTCCCCATAACAACAGGCCCAACATGCGCATGTCCAGCATATGCATTAAGCCTTATCAGCCAGGTCTGTATAACCTTTTCCTTAGCTTTAAAACCACAAAGCAATCAGGCCTTGCCATATGCTATCTCAATTAGAAGACAATATGCTGGGATTTTTTAATTTGAACATTTGTATGCAGTAGGTATCTTTAAGCTAGGCATGGCAACCAGCTAGTGAGGAAGGAGAGGAAGGAGGATTGGGTTTCAGACCAATTGGACAAAAATCGGGTAGATCCAAATGTAGAAATAAACCAGTATTATGATACTGCTAGCATTGCTCTTTTTGCTCAGGATTGCTTTGGTTATTGGGGATCATTTGTGGTTTTATGTAGAATAATAATATGACATGATTCTAGAAGTGATGTGTGTGGGGACTGTTAGGAGTGAAGAGACAGAAAGGAAGAGAGGTGACGAGGTAAATATGATAAAAGTATTATCTACCTACCTGTCTGTCTGTCTGCCTGTCTGCTTGCTTGCCTGTCTATATAATAGCCTAATAAACCCACTAAAAATTGTTAATGTGACAGGGGCAGGAGGCTATGAAAAAGTACTACAGAGGGTGAATTTGATCAAGGTATATTACATGCATGTATGGAAATATCACAATGAAATTTCTTTGTACAATTAATATACAATAATAGTTTTGCTTTCTGAAGTTTCCTTGATTTGGCAGTAAACTATGGTTTGAAAATATGGTAAGACATTTTTGAGAGAGAGACCACATTCACATAAATTTTATTTTTATAGTATATTGGTTAAGTTGTTCTATTTTACTATTAAAAAAGCATTCATTAAAAAGCATTCATTGTGTATCTCTTGCTGTGCTTAATTTATAAATTAAACTTTATTATAATTATGAATGTATGGGGGAAAAGCAGCATTTTCAAGGTTGAGTACTCTCTGTGGTTTTATATGTTCACAGGGCTGGAAGTGGTGGAATGTGTTCCCTGTGAATAAGAAAGTACTGAAGTTACTGGCCTACTGAATCTTTGAGTTCTTCTGATTCCTTGTGCGTGTGTGAATGCATGTGTGCATATGGTGTATGTCTGTGTGGTGTGGGTGTGTGAGTATGTGGCTGTGATGCTTAGATACCCCTGTTTCACCTCCACACTCACATATGCCAGTGTGCTAATTTCTGTGTCATTTGGATCTTATGTCCCTCACCTGCTGCCTCTGTCCACCCAATCCCAAAATAGGAAGATGGCTCTCTGATTAGGGAGAGAAACTGAGATTCAGGGACTGGATGGGAAGATGAGTTAAGTTAGCAACCAGGTATGTACAAGCTTTTGGAGAATGGGAGGTGATAAAAATGATAAAAAGCAATCCCAGACTCTTAGGCCTATATTTATAGGATTCCTAGCTTGAGCCCTTGATATATGTGAAGACTTCAGTTCACCCTACAATCACTCATTGAGTTGGGAAGGAGGCCACTATTATTATTCAGATTTTGATTATGATAGATCTAAGAAATAGAAAAGGCAGGCATATTTTCCAACTTAGAAGGTCAGAAGTTAAATGAATGGGTTAACACTCCACCCAATAGACCCTTCAGCCAAATCCTAGTATTTCTTCAGAAAATTACAAGGCAACAGCAGAGAAAGACTGGGAACCGCAGGCCTCTAGGTAAAGTAAGTTGTGATCAGCTCTATAACCTTCCTGAACTTCTGCTCTGTAACATTTACTGCATAGACAGTCTGTCATGGTTCTGTACAGGGCTGCTTGTGAAGGGAATGCCTGCCTGTCAACAAGGGCTTCCAAGACAAACCCATACACCTCATCGGGGCCCCATCCAGCTCTCAGAGATCTCATTCTCCCCAGGTGAAACGAAAAGCTATTAAGAAGGATGATCCTGCCTTTACCCACGTGAAACCACTCTCCCTTGTGAATGAGGCTGGGCAGCCAACAGCCCCTCTACTATCATGTGGAAATGTGTCTTGAAATTCAGTAGTTAGTTCTTAGAAGATGAGATTATGGTTCTGAAAATGTTCTAACTGCTGGCTTCACAGACAGGCAGGGTTTTACATTTTGCAATGCAATCATGGGGGACAGGGAGAGATTTAGTTCTCCTGGTTTGCCTCTGAGTATTGCCTAATTGTCTTGAAAAACAATTGACTTGATGTTTTTTTCTCAGCTTCTAACACTAAGCATACATATATTACGTCTCCCAGCTTACTTATCTATTTACCACTGAGGCTTGGGGAAAGTTAATTTCTTCTGTCTAAGTTTCTATTTTTTTTTTGCTTCCTGAAAATAACTCCTTTAAGGGACACTAAGCTGGGCTCATATCCATGTATGGGGAAATAGAGGACTGAGAAATTTACAGAGGCATAGACCCACCAAATGGTTTGAGCCCTCTCCCTGTCTCTGCCGTCTAAGCTTGGGGTTCTGTTAGCTATTTGTACTACTATCTTAAATCTACATTTCACTCTGTAGACAACCAAGACAATGTTTATTCTACGTGAATGAATCAACCCTGGTACAGTCCATTTATTTCTCTTAGTAGAATAAAAAAGACAATTTCCACATGATGGGTCTGCTCAAATATCAGCCATCTGAATGAATGGTGCTGAAGGCGAAGACCAGCAACTTGACAGCCCAGTGTTATTTCTCCCTAAACAGAGGTAGACAGAGTTAAGGCTCACTATTCAATTTTCCACACCTTGACCCTGAAAAATACCCCAAACACAATAATAGACTTGTGCAAACAACCAATTACTTTGTCATGACGTTAATAACCAATGGTTGGGCCATTTCATTATTATTAAACCCCCAGTGGAATTTTCACAAACCAGGGTTTGCTTAACTGTATTCAGCTTTTCAAGCATGGCTATGGGAACTCTGTCTCTTCTGACTCGTTCTCTGCACAAATCTGTGGTCTAATGAGCTCAGTTGCTCAGAACCTCCTCTAATGGAGTCAGGGCAAATAGCAGATTCCTTTGGTCTGAATTATGTGGACAGTTGCCTAAATTGCCACTTTGTTTTGGCTGGCATAGACACAGCTCATTGATAGTGAGCACTTCTCTGAGGTTGTTTTTTTTTTTTTTAAAGATTTGGCATTTAATAAAAGTACTCTCTCACTTGTATAAAGTTCAAACCATCTAGATAATTAAGAAGAAATTTCTTTGAATACATCTTAACTATGTCTTAAAGTTCTCTTGTATTTTTAAAATCACATTTAGATGATTTGCACATTTATAGGAAACACATAAATTGAATGTAAGCCAGAATGGCTGGCTCTGGGGTCAGTGTGGAAGGGATGGTTGTATCTGCCTCATATGCCTAAGATTCTTCTTTCAATTTTCAGCCACCTCTTCCTCTTCCTCATTGTTAGCCAAACAAATTAGTTTCAGGTTTTTATTTGTTTGCCTTTCTCAGTGTAGGTGCTTAGGGACTGAATAGTGATGTAAAATTCCTATTGGCCAAGGGAAATTGGCAAAACGAATATTCTGAATAATCTACCAGCTTGATCTGTTGGCTCCTGAATTCAGCCTTGGCTGAATTTCCCTTGCCCTCATGGAGCTACCGAGAGCAATCAACTCCCAAGCTTTCTTCTCTCATTCAATCTCTCTCTATTTCACTGATCTGAAAGTGGGTGATCATTTTTGGAGAGATGTGGGGGTTTCTTAGATGACCTAGCACAACATTTAATCTTAATTAAGTTTGGCAGATGTGATTTTGTTTTGACATTTAAACCAAGTCAACACTCGAATAGAACTCTTTTGAGAGTACTGTTTATTATTTTCATCATCACTCTGATCTATGCTCTTCCAGGCTCCACAGGTTAAAACAGGTTAACTCTATCATTTCCCAGATTGATTTGTCCTGTTGCATTGCAGTACTTTGGTAGAAAGAATACTGACACAGGAAACAAGTGACCTGGAATCCTGAAGCTGACACTTCAATAAATAACTGTGATTCTAGGCTGTGATTTCTCAGCCTCGATTTCCTCAATATGAAATGATGAGTTACTGAATGATTTCTAGGGACTCTCTTACCTTTAATGGACTGTATACTCCTAGCAAATGGAGAAATATATTTCCTTCCCACTGAAAAGGAAAAAGCAGGCAGGGAGGGAAGAAAAGAAGACAAGGCAAGAAAAATAAGATTGGAGGTCAGTCTCTGTTGTTGTGGTCATGTGGCTCCTCCAATCCTTGAAGGCTGAACTCAGATGTCCTAGAGTCAAATTCATAATCACTAAAGTAAATGAGGATGGGAGGGTAGGAGAGGGGGGGAGGGAAAGTGGGAGAAAACACGGGAGGGAGGAACATTATTCGAAAAGAAATGTACTCATTACCTTACTTATGTAACTGTAACCCTTCTGTACATCACCTTTACTATAAAAATAAATAAATAAAAATCAGTAAATGAGAAAACTAAGGGTTTGCTCAGTCAGTGTAGGTAAGCAACCAGAATACTTTTTTTTTCTCTTTTTAATAAACAAAACAGTCTCTGGCACAGAGCGATAGAAGGCTGGTCATTGAGCTTCAAAAATTCTATGCATTTTTCAAATTAAGTGCAATGAAGGGGAACCGCAAATTGGGAGAAAGAAATGGGTTATTGTTTCTCATGTTTCTTGTTTTCTTCACTTACCCTTGGTGAAGACATTTCTCATATCACCTGCTAGTTGTTATATCTTGCTGTTCTTTATTCTTCCATCAGCTAAGTGGGGGAGAGATGTTTCTGGGTTCTATTATCTTCCTGGGTTTGAAGGTCATGTGGTTTTGTGGAAGTGTGAGAGACTGTGTTAGCCCCTGTCACTTCTGGGGAAGGTGAAGGCTGGGTGTGCTTTCAGAACTGCACCAGCATCTGATCTTTCAGGGGGAACACCGGGTGCATGTGGAAGCCATCAGAAGGGAGAGGAGCTCCTCTCCTTAAACCCTCACTGTGTGTCAGAGATGCCAAATGACCAAGCTGAGACTTAGCCCAGCTCCTGAAATTGTCTTGCTTAGGCCCCAAGCTGAGAACATTCTGCTCCATCCTTTCTGTCTCTGTTCCTTTCTGGCAAGGTAAATGGGTATACATTTGGTCCCAAAGAGAGAAGTCTACTGTTAAATTAGCTGTGTAGGAAATGGAAATGCCTTCAGGGACCCAGTCCTGAAAGGTCTCCCTTTTTCACTTTCAGGGTGTTCATCTTCTTTCCCTCCCTCCCTCCCTCCTTCCCTCTCTCCTTCCTTCCCTCCCTCCCTCCCTCCTTCCTTCCTTCCTTCCTTCTTTCCTTCCTTCCTTCCTTTTTCTTTCTTCCCTCCTTCCTTTCTTTTTTTAAAAATGTGGTAGAGGAGTGTGGTTAAGCGGGTGGGGAGCGGTTGTGAGCAAGAAGTCTGTCACTGTTGTCTGGTTGTTCCTAATCAGAATCTTGTTCCCCAGTGACTTATTCTCTGCATAGAGCTAAATCCTTCTTTTGAGTTCACTTTTATGTAATCATCTTGGATTGTTTGTAAAATAAATAAAACTAATGCATGTGGTAGAATCTTTGAGCTTCTGGGAAAGAAGAAGATAGAGATAAGGATTTATTTCTCTGCTCAGGTGCAAGCTAATGGCTCACTAAATCTGAAGCCTTTCCTTGAGTTAGCATGTTGGGGGCTGGGTCTACTATAGGTAGGACCAGCCTACCTTCTTTGGAGGTTAAGTGGACTTCTTTCACCCATGAATGCCTTTCCCATCAGTTAGCCTCTTTGTTTCGGATCCTCCCCCATTCTGCGCTGCCATTGTTATCAGAGTAATTATTGAATATTCCATTGTGAAATACAGTTGCTACTTTGCACATTTGCCTCTGCTACCTGGAGGCAGGTGTCTCCCTCTTCCTTAATCTACTGCCTCACAGTGCCTGGCACAGAGAAAATTCTCAACACTGTTGAACTGAATGAGTATCGCAGCTACTCTCTCTAGCCATGGTTATTGGTGCCATGCCCTTTTGGGTTCATTTTGCATTCCTTGATCAGCCAAATGTGATCTGTTGATGATAGCCTAATAGTATATCTGTTTCTCATTTTGAAACCTTCTTTGATTTTGATTTTTTTTCTCTCTATTACTTTTGGTCTTTTTCCAATTATTCACTCTTTTAAAAAAATCACAGTAAGGTTCTTTTTTTGTTTGTTTGTTTTGGTCAGTCATGGGGACCAAACTCTGGGCCTGGGTGTTGTCCCTCAGCTCTTCAGCTCAAGGCTAGGGCTCTACCACTTGAGCCACACCACCACTTCCGGTTTTCTGGTTTATTGGAGATAAGAGTTTCACGGGCTGGGAAGATGGCTCAGTGGTAGAGTGCTTGCCTTGCATACATGAGGCCCTGGGTTTGATTCCTCAGTACCACATAAGCAAAAAAAGCCAGAAGTAGGCACTGTGTTCAAGTGGTAGAGTGCTAGCCTTGAGCTGAAGAGCTAGGGACAGTGCCCAGGCCCAGAGCTCAGGCCCTACAACCAACAAAAACAACAACAACAAAAAGTTTCATGGACTTTCCTGCCCGGGCAGGTTTTGAACCGCAATCCTAAGATCTCAGGCTCCAGAGTAGCTAGGATTACAGGCATGAGCCACAGGCACCTGGCAGGATAAAGGCTTTTCTACCTCAGTATGGTTTTGAAGGATTGAAAGATTCCTATGATTCAATCATGGAGACATATGGGCAGGTTCAAGATAAGCAGTTATGATGGGAGTTTTACTTCTTGAGAGGTTTCCTACTTTGCTTCTCCAGACCTTCAACTATTCTTTATTTGCATATGAAAGAGTTGGACATTAGAGACAAAGACTTTCATAGTATTCTATGGGAATATCAAAATGTAAATTAAATTATGTGATGCTTGATGAAAGTTGGAGTTAGAGGGAGAGGAAGAGGGAGAGGGAGAGAGAGGAAGAAGGAGAGAAAGAAGGAAAATATTTAAAATTTATGCCCTTCTCATAGATTTTTAAAATTATTAAGTTTGTTACCTTACCTTCCGTTTTCTCTCTCTTCTCTTTACCATTCCTTCCCCTTCTCTCTCTTTTCCTTCCCTTTATCTTTATTTCTCTGTCTCTCCATGTGAATATGTATCAATAAGCATAGTTAGATATAGATGTATACATGTATATTGTCAGCCTATATTGTTTTTGTTGTTTTCATTCATCTATTTGATAATAACTTGTGGCAATCGCATTGCCCCCTCCCCCTGCTTTTCCATTTAAGGAAAGTAGTGGAATCTTTACCTGTATCTTTCTTAGCCTTCAAGTAAACAGCTGCTGAATAGCCAGATTGCTTGGAGAAAAGAAACAAGTTTAAACAACTCCAAAGTCATTCTCAGTCTCTGCTGGGTTGAAGCAGACAGGGCCATCTGTGCTTTCTGCTCATATCTCAGGACCTGAAAGAAAATATTCTCGGAGGCTCAGGAGAAAATGACATAAAATGAATCCATTCTGCTGCCAGAGATCATAATGAAACTAGAGAAGAAGTACAAAATCAATTCACTCTTATTATAATTTTCAGATTGCCATCTTCCCGTTTGTTCAGATGCAGGTCTGATGGCTCAAATTGGTCTTTGGAATATTTAAGGAGCTTTTTTTTTTTTTGAAGTCCCTTAATATTGGCTTATCAGTTCCAGTAATTTTACCTCCCAGAGTGAAATTGGCTGCTAACATTTGAAGGAAATCCATGCTGTATTTTTCTGGGAAGTTTTGCTGATCGACACCCACTAGGCTTATTAGAAAAACAGCTGTAGAGACCCAATGCTTTTCACAAAAACCACTGGACCTTCCAGGAGCTCTTCTCCAGCAGAGCCAATCTTTGTCAGACATTTATCTATTTTTCTCCCTGTATAATACCTTAGTTCTCTAGTTTAGAGGATAAATCTCCTCATTTGGTTATTAAGCTAAAAGAAAAAAACTCAGGCTTACAAGGGAGTCTTTATTTCTCCTTCAGGGCCATGTGTGTGGGCCTCACAGAGATTAAGAAGGAAGAGAAGAGAAGACAGAAGAGTGACTGAGTTTGAAAACAATTGTCAGCCTCCTTGCATTTTTCTTAAATTTCCTAGAACTCATTGGAATATACATTTATAAACATTTTATGAAGCTTGGTTTTGAATTACTGACATAATTTAATTTTAAAATAATTAAGAAACAGAAGGAAATGTCTATACTTTTACCAAGTAAAGATAACTACTAACTTAATGATTTAATGTTTTTTAATCACTCTTGATGAGTTTAAAATATAAAGCTAAACACATATTCTGCATACATATTTGGGGCCAATATTTTCACTTAACATTACACAAACGTAGCCAGGTTTCATTGGCTCACACCTATACTGAGATTCTAACAGGAGGCTGAGATCTGAGGATTGCAGTTCAAAGTCAGTGTGAGCAGGAAAGTCAGTGAATCTGTTATCTTCAATGAACCAGCAAAAAGCTAGAAATGGACATGTGGTTCCATTTTTAAAGGCACCAACCATTAGTGACAAAGCTAAATGACAGCCCAGGCCCTAAGTTCAGTCCTAGTACTGCTGCAGAAACATGACATAAATTAATAATCATGTTGTTAGAGGCTGAATAACATTCTGTGGATGTACCATGGTTTATTATTTCTCTTTTCAGGAAGCAACTTTTCTTCCTAGTTTTACTTTGTTTTCCTATAAAGACTCTAGCAATGAATATCTTTATGCACAAATGCTTTTACACATACCAGATCATTTTCTTGGGATGGATTTCAATAAGTTAAATTGCTGGGTCAAAAGGCAAGAACATTTTAAAGGCTATCTATATTTGCTTTCGTGGAGTTTTAAAAATGCTCTCCCAGAGCAATTTATACTCCCACTAGCAGTGTAAAAGAATGCTTATCACACTGAACAGTTGCCAGAACTGAAAATTACTTTAAATATATATTTTAATTTAATAGGTAAAGAAAAAAAGTCACCTTACTTTAAATTGTAATTCTTTGCTTGATCGTGAGGTTGAAGAATTTTTCATGTTGATAGATGTGTGTGTGTTCATTTGTGTGTGTTTTCAATGTATGTCCACAGCTTTTTATACCTCTAATCTGTTTTTAAACTATATTTTATTAGCTTTATTTATCTATTTTGTAAATTATTTGGATGAAATTTGAAATAACTTTTTGTCTATTTTGCTTGGTATAGATTTTTTTTAATTTGAAAATCTAATAAACTGCTTTACAACTTTTTAATATTTCACACAGTCAAATTTTCTTCCTTTTCCTTTTATACTTTTTATTGATTTTAATATTAGAAAGTCCTCTCATCTAGATATATATAAGGTACTGTTTTGTGTTTCCACTGAGCTTTCTTGGAGAGTAGTTTTATTTACTTTATTTCCTCTGCCTTTAGTATGGTAGATGATGACGTTCCAAGTGAATTTTCCCCCAAATAATTACCCTCTCACTTCAGCAATAATTGCTGACTCATCTTACTATACCTATGAACTGAAGATACTCTGTTCTTTGTTAAATTCTTATGAACACCAGTGTTTCTTTCTGGAGTACAAACTCATCTGTTTTGATGTTAAACCTACAAGTTTTCAAGAATTCCAGCTTTATAAGATGGCCTCATATATGGTGAAAACATACAAACAAATCCTATCCCTTTATTCATTTTGAGTTGGAGTTATTTTTAACTGTTTTTTTAAAAAAATAACAGAACAATTTTAGAATCACTTTTCAACTTCCAAAGAAATACTATCCATGTTTTGATCGAAAATTGTTGTAATCTATATATGAAGCCACCTCCAGGTCTCAACTTTTATTTAGTAAGCTTACATTCTGATCAGAATTGTGGTTCATAAATGTGCACGGAGAATACTTAATACTGATCTTCAGATCACTTGCTGCATCTGCCTTCTCTCAATGTTTGAAGAGAATCTTGATATGTTTCAAATTCCCTAGGACTTCAATTATTAGTTGATCACTAATAAAAAAAAGTCTGTCTCTTCATTGCATGAATTGAATGTTAAGTTCATGAATGAATGGATAGATAAATGGAGGAATAGATGAGATTTCAGACGGACCTTACATGAGCTCTGACCTACAGAGACCTTTAATACTAGAACTCTCTCATATCAACTGTGATGACATTAGCCATGGGTGGTATAGAGACAGGAAACAAAATTATTCCTTGAATTATTCTAGGCATTTTGCTAGTTGTTTTCCATACACTATCGAACAGAAGAAACTTACTAGAGGCCATGAAAATAAGAGGGATCTTGAAACAAGTTCATGACTCTTCAGAGCCTTTGCTACCTTTCCAGTTTCTATGAAGAATTGATCTACAGAATAATAGTAAGAAAAAAAGATAATTTTTATCCCAATGTCAAGTGTGTCAGAAAAAATAGAAACTGGTGGTTATTTACCTTTAAAAGCAGTACATGGAATTCATCTTTTCTTCTTTATTGTAAAGAAGTAGGTCCACAGTGCCAGGTACCAATGGCTCATGCCTATAATCCTAGCAACTCAGCAGGCTGAATTCTGAGCATCATGGTTCAAGGTTCAATGCCAGCCAGGTAAAAAAGTTTGTGAGACTTTTATCTCCAATTAACCAGCAAAGGCCAGAAGGGAAGCTGTGGCTCCAAAGGTAGAATGCCAGCCTTGAATTAAAAAGCTAATGGACAGCATCTACGACCCGAGTTCAAGCCCCAGAACCAGCACGTGTGCACATGCACACACATGCTCACACATTGACATGCTCACACACTGACGCGCTCACACGCATTATATATCCATGAAGTCTTGGGCCACAAAGGTGTGTATCAAAGCACTGGAGGATTTCTTACAGAGTACCATTTTTTCAGCCCAGTCCATGTCAATTGTAATTGCATGGACATTCCTCTTGGAGACTTGACCTGGCATCTAGTCATAACAAGAGCATCCCTCCTTTAATCTACTTTCCCCTCTGCCACTCTCCATCTTCACAAGATAGTCTAATTACGGCAGATGCAGGGTTGTGAACTGTGGTTTACTCTTCTTTAAAAAATGACATTAACGTTGCTGTAATCATTCTTTAGCTGCATCTATTAGAGATTCCTTCCCCAGAGCCCCAAACACTTTGCAAATATGATCTCATTAACCCACGCGCCAACCCTCTGTGGTAGGTCAGTCTTCTTGGCGGCATTCAGGAATTGAATTATGCAAAGAGAAAGTGGTCTTTTCAGAGTTGCCTGCCAGCTGGGGTAGGGATTGGGATTAACATGGGATCTTAGAAATTGTTTGGGGCCCTATGTATCACCTGGTCTGACATCCTTACTAAACAAACAGGAATTTGAGATGGGAGGGGTCAGGATAATCATCAAGATTTTCAACCAGATGTATCTATATCTATATCTAT
>NW_012267236.1:5773218-5828261 GCF_000151885.1 Dipodomys ordii
TCTTTCCGTTGAGGAGCGTTTTTGCTATTCGGGGTCTTTTATTGTTCCATATGAATTTTTGGATTGCCTCTTCTATTTCCTTGAAGAATAAGGTTGGAATTTTGATAGGTATCGCATTGAATTTGTAGATAGCCTTGGGAAGTATTGCCATTTTCACGATGTTAATCTTTCCAATCCAGGAGCATGGGAGTTTTTTCCCATTTTCTAAGTTCTGTTTTGATTTCACCTCAGGAAAATTTAGCCAGAGTCCCTAGAACCACCCTCCATTAGTAGTTTTAAATGCTCCTTAGGGGCTGGTGGTAAGACTCAAGCCTAATAAGTGTAAGGCCCTGAGTTCAAAATCTCAATACCACCCCCCCCCAAACAAAACAAAACAACATAAGGACTTTTAATGGGATTCTAATAACTAGCCATGGTTGAGTGAGAGGAAGTAAAATAACCCACCTATTCTAGGCAGTATATTGATCTGTCCATGGCTTCACTCTGTCAGTAGATACTCTTGAGGTCTAAGGCATGCTGGCATCTTACATGTAAGGAATGCTTTGGGGCTAATTTTGTATTTCATCTCACCTAGTAGAGACACTGTGAAGCTGTTGGGTTGAAGTGACTATGATGGTTCCAAGTCAATCAGAGAGAATCAGTCCAATCACTTGCTTGACTGACTTGGCCACTCCAGATAAAATGGCTTGCCTGCTTGCCTGAGTGTAGTCATTACTTTTCTGGACTTTATATTTTGCAGGAACTTGTGATGGCATTTATTTTCTATAAGTTCAGTGTTCTCAAATACTGAGGCTTCTCAGTGTCATCTCTATGAAAAAAAAGATGAACTCGCATTCTCTGATTCAAGAGTATATCCCAGCACCCATCCATGTTCCATACACAGTAGGAACTAGTTACTTTTAAACTTTTTATCAGGTTTAGCTGTAATAGATTTCTTGGCTCCTATTTCTCAGCTGTTCAGGCTCTAAAGCTTAAGCCCCTTAACTCTATAACGAGGGGCCCCTTCTGTTCTGTAGCTTAGGAGCCTTGCCCTCCCCTTTTGGCTCTATTACTTTTGGTAGTAGGTCAGTCTCATGGAGGTCAGAAGTGACCTATACTATGTTCTAAATTACACATGTCTAGCTTGGTTGCTTGTGAAGCTGACTCTTTCTTTCTCTGAATCTGTACAGTCTATAACTTCTCCCAGTCTTAGGAGTCCTGCTTCTCTATCACACATAACGTAAGTAAACATAAGAAAAGAAAGCAAATGACCAATACTTCTGGTCCCCATGTCAGGCTGTTCAGGATTTGTCTAAACTTCTTTGAATTTGTTAGTAATATAGATTCCTTTCATCTTTGATGAGAAATGCCATGTTTATTGGAGATAGAGTTTCTTATTCTTACTAAACAAACAGGAATTTGAGATGGGAGGGGTCAGGATAATCATCAAGATTTTCAACCAGGGATATATATATATATATATATATATATATATACAAACATACATATATATGTATATATCTAGGTTTCACCTCAGGAAAATTTAACCAAGTCCCTAGAACTACCCTTCATCAGTGGTTTTAAGTACTCCTTAGGGGCTGGTGGTGTGACTCCTTTCATCTTTGATGAGAAATGCCATGTTTATTGGAGATAAGAGTTTCATGGACTTTCCTACCCAGGCTGGCTTTGAACTACGATCCTCAGATCTCAGCCTCCTGAGTAGCTAGGATTACAGGCATGAGCCATCAGCACCTGGCTTTTTTGTAGCCCTTCTTGTTGAGAAGTCTGTCATGATAAGTGCTGTGGCTTCATGGTTAGACCATGGCTCATCTCATGAGGTGCCCAGGAAGTTATCGTTAGCTCGCTAGCCACCTCCAGATAGACAATTCTATGTGTTGTCCCTCAAGCTGGCATACAGGGTAAAGACCACACAGACCTAACAACTGGAGCAGATCAGATCATCTTAAATTCCAAAGTTCTCAACCATGGGTATATATAGTTATTACCGGAGAAGCTTTAAAAATGATGCCATTGCCCAGGTTCTAACTCAGAAGATTTTAACCAATGTCTGGGGCCTTGATCCTAGTGCCACGAGGCAGATCTCTTATCCTACTTGTAATCACTTCCTGCTTTCTTAGAAGTGGTGATGAGGTTTTCGTCTCCATAACAATTCTTCCATGTCATTATTTTTATATAATAACATTTTAATCAGCTTTAGTGGAATGAATATTTACAAGAGGACCTGTGGTCTAAGACATGGTCAGTCAGGAAGTTCCATCCACATTCTCAGCATTGTTCCTTCCGCCCCTTGCAGCGTACACTTCAACATTCACTCCAACTGAGAGCACTGCCCTTGTACACTTGCTACCCCCTATCCAATCTCTTCCTGGAGCCATGCTCTTTCTCAATGTGCATACATTGGCTTTTGTGTTCATGTATTCTATGGAAAACTTATTGTACTACTTTGAGCACTTGAGAAAGTTCATCTTTTCACCTACATGGTATCTACAGTATGGGCTCAATTGATGTTTAAGCACAAGTACGTAAATTAAAGTGCACACATAGGCCTTTGATTGCCCTCTGTTACTTCCAGTTCCGTGATGAGGACATGTGCAATGGTACTAGGACTAAAACCTTATCTGACTCTACCTCTGTATTATCCAGCCAACAACTTGCATTATGTACAGGATAAAGTGATATAAAGTATAATATTGCTTTCTATTAGACTAGATTAATGAACCATCACCAGATGGATTACTGTGGTACCAATGTGTCTTATCCAAAAATACTTGTTTGGCTTAGGTAAAATCAGATATGGAACATGTAGATAATTAGACTTCAGGAGACTTTTCTTTCAGTTGAATGGGCTTCTCTCCCCATTTAAAAATTCTTTGGATCATTTGTCTCTAAAAACTCAAAAAGCAGAGGGAACAAAAGGAAGCTTTGCATTTGCATTCTTTTTCACGCCAGCTTTGAGTTTCTACCACTGACACTCTCCTCCTTTGATCTGGGACCTTGTGTTATTCATCTTGAATGCCTTTATTTTATTTTATTTTATTTTTGAGGGTCCTGAGGCTTGAGCTGGGGGCCTGGGTACTGACCCTGTGCTTTTTGGCTCTACCACTTTAGCCCCAGTTTTGGCTTTTTGGTGATTAATTGGAGATAAGAGTCTCATGGACTTTCCTGCCTGAATTGACTTTCAACCTCAGATCTCAGCTTTCTGAATAGCTAGGATTATAGGCATGAGACACCAACTCATCTGTACTCTTATTTCTTTTTTTTTATTGTGAAAATACTGTACAGAGGGGTTACAATTACATGGGAAAGATAATGAGTACATTTCTTATCAAGCATTGTAGCCTCCTCCTTTGTTTCCCCTTCCCATCCCTTCTCATCCTTCCCCCGACCCCGACCCTATCCTCCCCACCCACACCAAAGTTGTAAAGTTTGTTTTCGACATAACTGACTTGTACATCTCATTGTTGCAATGGGTCCTCTTATTTTTTATCACAATTTGGTATACAACTGGTGCCTTAGAAATGTTTATAAAATGAATGACCACATAGTGGTCTCTATATCATTCAGAGAAGCCCCCCATAGTACCATCTCTTTTAATAGATGTTTTGGTTTAACATTATTCCTTGTGGATGTCATTTCCTCTTGAGAAGTTATTTGTTCAAGTGCAACTTGCTTGCTTCTGGATTGCCCTATATAAAGAATCCCCAAAGACTGAGCAAATGCTTTAGTTAAATGGAGTAAGGTGAATTCCATTTTCATATTGTTGGAAACCACTACTTGTGGGTAATAGATCGTGGGGAGGACCCCTTGTAAGTTTGGGGCTCTATAGATGTTTCAGATAAGGTAAGGAAAAAAAAAAAAGAAAAAATGGAAGGGAAAAAGAAAAAAAAAGAGCCCTAACCTATCTGAAGAAAATGAATATGAAAAACTTCTCTAAGGGACATAAAAATTGGTGGCATTCATCATTAAGTAAGAGAAGCATCAATCATTTTCAGTCTCATTTTATTTTCATTGTGCAGGTGAGTGAAGGCACAAATGAAAATGACAATGGTGAATAACTTCTAAAAGCCACTCTCTCTATGAACAATGAACAAGAAAGGTCTTTAGTTTCAACCTTGCAGATAGGGTAAAAAAAAAACCTCTATCAACTCAGACATTTTCTTGCAGATGGATGAAATTCCTCCAAGTCTCTCCTCCTATCAAGGGGATGGGAGGTAAGAAGTAGTCAGGACTCACAAAGAATGGGGAAAGGCTGGCCAGGGTGGGGCCAATGGTAGTTCATGGCCTTAGTTCATAAATCCAAACTCGTTTTCCCACAGCAGCATTAATGTTCAATCCTGTCGGCTTTCCTGTGGGACTTAGCCTTGAGGCCTGCACAAAATGTATGCTTTGCTTCTTGTTTTACACATTTCCCAAGTCACACAGACTCATACTTGTGTTAACGGTTATCTGTTAATGTAAGGTTGTGTGAAAGGTTGTGGACAAATGGAATGCTTGTAAATCTAATCATCTTTCAAATGTACTCCGAAGCTTTTTATTTAACAGAAGTCAGATTGGAGTCTCAGGCAAAAATGAAAGAGACTCTAGCAATATCACTTACATTCTAGTGTGTCTCCTCTGAAAGGTGTTTTGTGTTTTTGTTTTTGTTTTTAATTTAAATCACTAGGTTTTTTGTTGTTGTTGTTTTGTTTTTTATTTTTATTTTTTTTAGTTGAGCCAGACCTTTCTGAAGCAATGACTCGGTGCCTGGAATTGGCAGGACATCAGGGTACTTAGCTGAAATGACTCCTCGCCCCTCCCCCCACCTTATACCAGGAAGTGCCTTGGATAGAACTGCCTCTTGCTTGTATCTGACTCCTTATGCTCATTAACAAGTGTGCATCTAAGGTGTGGGATGTGTTTGGAGGGTTGGGTAGATCAGGGAGAGCCAGGTGAAAAATTCATGTTGAGAGTCCAGACCAGCTCTCCTGATACCTAACGTAGCAGCCCTCTCTTACACTCTTTCTTCCACGGGCAGGATTCCTCCTAAAACACAGTGCTCCGTCTAATGATTTGGGCTGTACACCTTTGTTTCCCCCTCTCTGTCAGAAGCACATTCAAAACTTCTGATGGATGAAGGTGCAGCCTTTGTGGATGACTTAGTCCTGCATAAACTCTGCTTCATAAACTAAAGTGGCTGAGCGCTTTGAGTCTTCTGTTCAACGGTTGGGGAATTGGCTTAAGAGGCAGGATAACATAGTGGAAAGGCCGACTTAGCTCCAGTAAATTATTACTGGTGTGAACTTGGACAAATTTGTGAATTTCACTGAGCCTGACTCCCCTACCTATAAAATAGAAGTATTTTTTTTTCTAGTCCTAGAGCTTGAACTCAGAGCTGAATGCTGTCCCTCAGCTTTTCTTCTTCTTTCTTCAGGACTAGCGCTCTATCACTTGAGCCACAGCTTCACTGTTGGCTTTTTGTTTGAAGGGGGTGGTGTTTAATTTGAGACAGGTGTCTTATAAACTCTCCTGCTCGAGCTGTCTTCAAACTGTGATCATTAGCTCTCAGATCCTGTGTAGCTAGGATTACAGGTGTGAGCCACCAGTGCCTGCTTATAGGAGTGTTTTTTAAAAAAGGTATCTTTAAATAGTTGTTCAGAAGGGTTTGAATTCAACATGTCAATTTATGAGTATGTGATATAAAGGGTGTTGCCCCTTGTATCATTCTCCTTCATCGATTCCAACCCTACCTCAAGTTACCTGGTTCCACTTTCACATATTTTCATTGAATATTATGAGTGTATTTGTCCATTAGTCCTCTCTATTTGTCTGCCCCTCCCCTCTTGAAAAAACATGTTTATCAAGACTAACTTTGCTGGGTGCCAGTGGTTCATACCTATCATCCCAGATACTGAGGAAGCTGAGATCTGAGGAATGAGGTTTAAAGATAGCCCAGGTAGGAAAGTTCATGAGACTCATCTTCAATTAACTACCAAAAAGCCAGAAGTGGAGTTGTGATAGCCTTGAGCAAAAATGCTCAGGAATAGTCCCCAGGACCTGAGTTCAAACCCTAGGACAGGCACACACACACACACACACACACACACACACACACACACACACACACACACACTCACAGAATAAGAAGACTAATCTCAGAAAGCTGTATTACAGAAAATGTATACACAGAACACAATAATTACTAAAAAATATAGAAACCATCCTTATGATTACTGCTTTTAAGCACTGAAGTTCTTGATGGTCACATCTTTGTTTTGTCCTCACCTCCCACCTTGTCTACCCCCAATCATCTGGTATTATTCTTTGCTTGTGGCTACATAAAGGCATATTCCTTTCTCTCCCCTACCTACTGCATGCTTCTCCCTCTCCTCTCCTTCTATTTTTCTCTTCTTCTTTCTCCTGTTTTCTATCTCTCTTTCCCTCTCCCCCCTCTTCTTCTCTCTCTTCCTCCCTCCCTTTTTTCCTTTTCCTTACATCTAAGAATTAAAAAATGAAAATAAAGAATTTCAAAGCTAAAATAACCCTGAGATTGAACAAGTAAAGCCTAATACCACATTACTAGTGGGTTAGATCCTGAGGACCAGGGTAGATACTTGGGCTACCTAACTCTGTCCCTGACATTGATCATGTGAGAGACATTCATCCCCTAGGATCCTGGTGAGAAGGGGGCTATTACAATTCTCTGTCTCTCTAATGGTAATGTTTTTTTTTCTTTCTTTCCTAACCCTTCAGGAACATTTTAGATTTCGGAACTCTTTGATAAAACAGCTAAATGAGCTCATCTCCTGGGGTAGCAAAACTCAGCTGAGATTTCCCATGAAATTTCCTTGTTATGTGACCAGGCTGAGGATAGTTTTAATTTTTTCAGTAAGAAAAAAAATCTACAGTTGCTCAGCATGGAGAGAACATCATGAATGGGCACTAGTGGGTCTTTGATCTAATTTTTGTGTGTCTGATTTCTCAGTAATAAATGGGCTTTTGTTAGGAGACACATTGACACTTATTGAGTTTGCTTTTCATTGGGCCAAGGCAAGTTGGGAGCCAGCTGTGGATGTGTTCTCTTTTCTTAGTCCTATAGCCAAACTGTGGATTGACATATAATTGAACATTGTTGCCTAGACTCTTTCAATATTCCAGGCATTGTAAAGAGAGAAAATTGTGTTCCGTCGAGGAGAATAGCATCCAAACTAAATGTCAGGTGACAACTTAGCATAGTCGTGACAGATACAATCCGTCACAAAGGAAAGAAGAATTATTGATTATGAGGCTGATAAAAGAAAAACATATTCTAGGGGGAAAAAGATAGGGAAAAATACAAGAAGCCTATAATGTAGCTGGCTGTCTTTAAAATGTTACTGTTCTTGAGTAATGGGAAATGTCTTTCACTAACGCTGATTTCTTTCAATCAGCCCAGAAATGAACCCCACACTTCTATGTGATCAAAGGCAGGAGTTACTCTAATAAAAGTTGTTTTGAGTAACTTTAATGAACAGCAGAATGACTTGCACAACAGAGCTGCGCATCCTTCTAAATGTCAGCTGAGGGCATTGTATGAAAGGGCCTGAGATGGAGGACTGGGGGTGGCGGGGGTGGGGGTGGGGGAGGAACTGGCATATACTTGTCTAGAAGCTTGTTGGTCTGTGCTATTGCAAAGGCCAGGTGAGAGGGAGAGGCATGCAGCAGGCTGGCTCTGGAGAGTGGTAACTTGGCATTTGGAGCTTTTCATTTCAGTGTAGGTCACTGGTTCAGTTCAAACCCTGACTGCTGGAAACCGTTATTGCTTGATGGTTGATGGGAAATTCACTCTTGGCTTCCTAATCCAGCCTCCTAAAAAGGGCTCACTATAATGAGCTCCCTTCTTGGAAGACTAGATGGCAAAGCCTGGGAATGGCCACAGGTACAGAACCCTTATGATGCCATCCAGAGAACATTCCCCTGAAATGGGGAGGGAGGGGGTAAATACTGGACAAGCACAAGGAAGAAAGATAGTGGGAGAGTGGGGGGCTTGGTGGCTGGGAGTGGGGAGTGGAGCAAAACTTGCTTTATTCCTCCAGACGCTTATGGCGAGAAGGCTTAAGGGGTCTTGGGGCTAACCCAGAGGCAGACCAGCTTGTTGACCCTAGAGAGAAACTTGGACGCGGTACCACAAAGAAACTCACTCTTAGTTCTGGAGGCCATGATGCTCCTTAGGAACCTAAGGACCTCTTTGTCTTTCCTTTCTCTAATTCCCCATCTGGTCACTGACTTCAGTCCTCATCTCATCTCACGATAGGAGAGTCCACTTTATGAGCTCTCTAGCATTAAGCTATAGCTCTTCTAGTCTTGTGTTATTGAAAAGCCCAGGCTCTTGCAAAGTAAGAATTAAACAGGTTTTCTTTTTGTTTGTTTGTTTCTGGGCTACCCCTTTCCTGATGCAATGACGTGGAGGAGTACTGCCATTAGGTAAGCGGAGACTGGCAGATAAAGCACTTCAGTTAGTATCTCCAGCTGTTATACCTGACAAACATCACTACTTGTTTTTCTTCTGACATTACTGGTCTCCTGGCCTTTTGAAGCTTCCATTCAAGGTCACCTGGTCTACCCACCTGTGGACCCATCACTTCCTGTCAAGAAGAACTTCCTAGCTAGGTATAATAGCTCATGCCTATAATCTCAGCTCTCAGGAGGCTGAGGCCAGAGGACTGAATTGGAGACCAATGTAGGCTACATAGACAGACCCTGTCTAAAAGAAAAATTTTTTAAGAAAGGAAGAAAAAAACTCCCTATCAGCAATTAGAAGGGCTAAAAGCCCCTTAAAGTTCTATTTTGTGCAGTAATCATAGTACAAGGACAAGAGAGACAAAAAAGAACTTACACAAAATACTGGATAGAGAATTTTCTTCCTTCCTTTGATCCCTCAGTTTTTAATCCTTTTCCATGCAAGTTGGGATGGGAGTGCTGGACCTGATGATGTGCTACGTGATGTCAGGGATGCTCTGTCTCTTCTGGTTGTGGGTAGCCTTGAGAGGCCTACAGAAGAAAATGTAGTATGTATGTATATATGTATATGTGTGCATATATATATATATATATGTATTTAAGTGTGTTCATAGATAATGTGGTATCTTGGAGCAATCAGGAACCCTAAGAAGAGCCAGGAGAGTTTCCACTCATGTCTGCAATGCAGGAATTTGTTGCAGATCTTTAAATCCTGGTTCTAGTTCTTTGTAGGGCTTGTGCTGGCATGGGAAAGGCTAGAATAGGAAATGAAGATGGTGTTCTCTTGGATCAAGTGTCTGCTGCTGCTTTCCTTCCAGATGCTGAGCAGCATGCAAGCTTCATGTAAGGCCAGTGGACATGTTTTAACACGTGTGTGGCAATTCTCTCTCACTACCCCTTAAGTTCCCTGAGATCCTTCCTTGTCTGAATCATCTTTGTCCTCTTTATTTTTAGCACCCTCCAGAAATGTAGTAGATATACAGAAAAGGCTTATTAATTGATAGAGAAGAATGGAGCCCAGGGTCTTTCTGTCTTCTGTGATGGTGATGTTTGGCTGTGTGGACATATTTTCAGTTTGTTCCTACCTGGCATTTTCTTCCAGCAGTACTTAAACAACTGGGCAATTATTGAAGAACATTTGGCTGAGTAGGTGAGGTACAGATCTTAAAAATTAGAACTTAGACTTTCATATATCAAAAGGCCAGAACTTAGTCACTGAACAAGATTCTGGGATATATTTGGAGATCTTTTCCCAACATTACCTTCCATAATCCACATGGACTCTTCATTGTGACATCCATTACCTCAATACCTGGACCATCAGCTCAGTGAAGGGTAAAGCTCACATTACCCTCGGGTGTTCTAGGATGGGCTTTTACCACTTGCTTTCCTCCTGCATGTCCCTGATTCCATTTGACCCTGTCATGTAACAGTTAGGCCAGGATCAATAGTCTTTTTAAATAAGCTTTACCCTTTGAAGCCAGCCCGAAGCACTTTGCATTTCTTTCCTGCTTGACAAGTTCAGTTTTGTGCTATGCTCAGTTCTAAAAATACCTCAGTGAGTGGGAAGCCCAAGCCTGCAGTTCAAAGCTGTTCCTGTAGGAGAGAGTGTCTCCACTTGACGACAATGAGCTCATTTGGGTGAATTCAACCCTTTGGTGCCTTCAGAGAATAGACTAAGAATAGACGGAGAAGGACAGGGAGCATTCTGTTACCAGGCTACTTCATAGAAGACAGGAGGACTCCGAGCGTAACCGATGAGACACACACCGAGTTCCTGAGAGTTGTTAAGGTGCCTGAGTTGAAATGGCTCTGATATGGTTTTTGAAAGAAATGTTTTCTTTTATTTTTTGCTTTTCAAGATAGATGTGGTGTGTAGACACTATCGACCGCAAATCAATTGATAATCTTCAGTCTGTTTTTGAGTGTGCGTGTGTGGAGATCAGGAGTCAATACCCATTGTCTTCGGGGCTGGGTTATGCTTCACCCACAACTGATGCTTGGTTTTTAGTTCTCAGCATTCCTGAGATCAAAGAATCTGATCCCAAAGCCCCATAAATGCACAACTGTTTCTGGGTAGGAGTGAAATAATACACGCGTCCCCTTTGGTTCTAACTGTCTCCAAAGGCACTAGAAGAGGCCTAATCTGTTTTTATTCTCTCTTTAGAGAATAAAGGCACGATAAGACACAGGCTGTTCAAGTACTGAGCTTTTTACACTCTGTTTATCTGATTCTTCTGTCTAATTAAAGTTACCTTCTACACTTGATTGGTTTTTAAAGCCCAATATTTGGCAATTAAACCTTCTATATTCGAACAACTGGGTGGCACTTTGCTGAGTGATTTACCACATGATACATTATCTCTACAACCAAGAACTAGTTTTCCTTGGGAATTTTCTTTTGCAGCATTTGATAACTGGTATCTGTTGTGCGTACCTACCAAGGGACCTGCAGGGGAAATAATGGAGCTTCTTCTCAGAAGTCCGTGTTGCTGGTATGGGGCGAGCTTTGGATTACATTAGGGACCAGGAGGCATCATGTTATCCCCAAGGAAGCTATTCTGCTAGAGCCTTTCAAAAATCTTCCCTTTCCCTTCCTATTAATTGGGCATAATTGAAGAAGTGTGAAAGGTGTTCCTGGTGAAGCCATATGTCCTCATCATAAAGGCAGCTTGTCCCAGACAGGGCCTGGGTTGATGCTGAGGGCCACTAAGTCAGAGCTTCCCAATAGGACTTACTGACACAGCAGGAGCAAATTATCTTCACGGAGCCCTTCCTTGGGAACCCAGTCAGATTCCCATATGGTTTTCTGAGGTAGGAAAAACAGTGGAAGGATTCCCTGTTGGGGGGCTGGGGCAGAAGATGTGCCAAGCTGTGATCATTGGTTCCCCACTGGATTCCTAAGAGTGCAAATCCCACTGGATTTCTGAAGGGCAGAGCTTTAGTCCTGCCTTTTCCAGGGAAATGCAGAAATTGGTGGCAGGGTTAACCTTCAATGTCCCAGGGAGGAGGATGCTAAGCAGATGATGGTCATTTCACAGAGGAGAGGACTCAGAGCAGCCATAGCAAGCATGCACTCGTAAGCACACATGCGCACATAGGTGTTTGAACCCCCAGGTAGGCTAGAGATGCACAAAGTCCAGACACCCTCTGTGGTTCTCTTCTCACTGTGCTGGGAAGATCTCTGCGTCTGTCGTTAGAATTTGAGCTGAAGCTTATTCATCACCAGTGGCCCTTCCTGGGAATCTGGTCCAGCCTCATAAGAGATTCTTTATTTCATTGTGTTGTCGGTCTTTTATCTTCATGTACAAGTCCAGAGTGATGCTTAAGGGAGGCTAAGTCCCCACCACCAACCTGACATGATGCACCCCGAGGTGATTAGCATTGTCTTTGGACACTGAGGAACACAGTACACATCCTGATGCATTTGTTTTTCCTGTGTGGAGAATGCAAACCATTTAAGAGGTTTCTTCTGGACTTGTTTTTAATTGTCCTGAAATCTCTCTCTGAAAAGATAGCTAGAGCTCTTGAAGACTCACTGTCGTAATCACGGTGTGTTTATAAGCTTCCTCAGCGAACCCCCTGCCTGGGGCTTAGATGTCCTCTTGCTACCTGGGATGCTTTTTTGCTATCATTGCTGCTAGATTGGAAGGCAGCACAGGTGGGTGGAGAGTGTACAGAAGGCCAAGGGGGTTATAGAATGATCCCTGGGACTCTTCTGGAAACTGCTGGTTGAGATAGTCCCTAGAGAGGTGAGCTCACAGGCCTGGGGGCAGTCAGAGCACAAGGATCTCTAGCTCTTTATTCAAAATGTAGCCCAAGGGTCAGAGACATCGTCCTCATCTAGGCACCTGGTGCAGTGCAGCGTCCAACCTCCACAGGCTGAAGTACAACATGCTTCTTAACAAGATACTCAAGGAACCCTGTATTGTATTAGGGAAAAGAACCGGCCCTCATCTTCGAGCTATTGTTGTCTGTCACTGTCCCTCTGAGACATATGGTATATCTGTATACTGTGTACTGTATAGCATATAGTGTATATCTCTCTGAGAAAATACCCATTTCAGGGAGGGAAAGAAAGCTATCCAGCATGTACTGACTACCTGGATTTCTGATGGTGGGGGTCTCTGTAATAGAAGGACCAAGGTATCTAACATTAAGGGAAAGACTAGACTGGTGTCAAGAAAGGACTCAGAAAGTAGGTCTGAATGCGTAGGGATTTCCTTCACATTCACTTCTCATTCCCAGAAACTAGCTTCACATAAACACATGTCAATCAGATGTCCGTTCCTAGGCCAGGAGATAATTTTATGTAGCCTTGATCCCTAAGAAGTACTATGTGCCCATTCCCCTACTCCTGCCATAGACTTCAAAATAAAATGACAGTGAACTGTAAAGTAAGGATAAATAAAATCTATTGAAATTCTAATTTTCCCTTTGATCAATACTTTGATCCTTGCTTTATAATAGGAAATACAGGTCTTGTGTTCAGGTCTGTTATTGCTGGTACGCTCTCTCCTTGGAATATCAGACCAAGCCTTCTAGGCAGTGAGGTAGCATGAATCTGAGATTAGATGAGAAGCTTGAGCTCCTGACTCTGTGGCCTCATCCCATTCTGAACCAGTTGTATAGATGAAGTCAAAGCCCTTTGGTGGGGGGTTGCCTCCCCTAGAGAGATGCTACAATTCAGGTCACAGGTAATCCTAGATCTATATAACCTAGGTGATCCCCTAAAAGATCATGAAAATATTGTCGACTTCCTGATCTCAACACAGATGTGTTTGGACTCTATGTCATGGTCTCTGGAAACCAGACCCCACGCAAGTTTAAAATACACTAATCAACCGCTTTGCTTGCTTAGAGTCAGAGGTGAGAGGCCTCTTGGTGAAGATGGTGTAGGATGTCAGAATAGATAGAAAAGAAAGGGAAATTCTGTTTGCCCAAAGGCTATTCTCAGTGGACAGTCCATCACTGTTTCTTAGTCATCACTGAGTCAAGGCTAAGATTGGAAGAAATAATTACAAGGTTAAGAATCATTGCTGTCTTTGACGTTTCCATCAAAATGTGATTCAAGTTCATGTTTAAAGAGCTGGCTCAATTGTCACAAAGTCTTATAGCAGTTAGCTTTCTTTTCTACCATGCCATTGTCATGTTTTTTGCTTAGTTACAGCTGTGTATTAGAGTTAATGTATGCCAAAAGCTTTAAGGAAGATCGTTGTGCTATGTGTAGCAAGGAGAAGATGACCAGTTAAGATTAACCAGTTAAAGTTAATAAAGCCTTAAGAGTTTGAAAGGCTTTTAAAAGCTTACACATTTTTTCTCATGCATTTTTTATTGTTATTATAAAGGTGATGCACAGAGGAGTTACAGTTACACAAGTCAGATAAAGAGTACATTTCTTATTAAAAATGTCACCTCTTCCCTCACTCTCTCCAAGTTTTCCCTCCTGTCCCTACGCACATGTTGTATAGTTCATTTTCCACAGTGTCTAGTAAGTAACCACTGCTACATTTATTCACCCTCTGTTCCACCATTTCTGTGCGCCCTGCTTACCCTGCCAAAGACAGTTTAATGAACAAATAAGACAAAAGGAAAAGAAAAACCAAAATAGCAACAAAGAATAAAACCGTTTGTTTCCATTTCTTGGCATTCATTTCGATAAATATTATTTCATGTGATCAGATACACATAGGTATTGCGCCTTTGTGTTCCTCTCCTAAGAAGATCCGCCTTTGGTCTCACTGGGTGTGAATGTTAAAGGCTTTTTTAAATCCAAATCTCCATCTAATTCATGACCCCCTATAGAACCTGTTACCAAAGAAAAAGTAGTATTTTGGTTTATCTTTTAATCAGTCAAAAGTATTCTTGTGCTTGTTGATAATTCCAAAGATAAAATAAAAGCTCTTTTAAAGAAAGTAATCTTTAAATCCTTTAAAGAAAGGGGAGGAAAAAAAGGAGGGGGGGGAGAAAAAGCGACAAGAAAAGACATATAAATAGAAGGTAGATGTCAGAGAAGATGGAGGGGATTGTGGTAGTGCAATCAAAGGAGTGGTAGACCTGACCACAGAGGGTGGGCATGGCGAACAGGGAGGGTATGATGATTACATTTTACTTGCACCTATGAGATTGTGGTGATGAAATTCATGACTTGGTTATTTTTATTTTTAGGAACTATTATTAAGTAGTTATAAAGTTGTTGTTTTTCTTTTCTTTTAGCTTTATTCTGACTCTTAAACATGGCGCTTTGTTTTTGTCTTTTCTCTGTTTAGAATCTATTTGTGTAGTTGACTAGACCACCCAGGTTAATTACATCTCGAAATAAACCTCTTACTTCAATTATAGAATGAGTAACTGTAAATTTAAATTAGCCCATCCTTGAACCAGAGTTTTGAAATCATGGTTCCCCCACCCCTACCCCCCTACCCCCGGCAACTCTTTGGTGAAGTTTGTGTCCTCTACTGATTTTTCCTTAGAAGTACAATTATGTCATCCATCTTCGAAGGGTGGCCATATGTGCACAACAGATACTGTTTAATTACGGTCTTCAGTTTTCATCCTCGTCTGGTCCACAGAGCAGTATGTTTTGCATTCTGCTGAAAGAAATTTCTCAGCCTCATGGCATTCTATTTTTACCTCTTGGCCCACCTCACCTCAGAATCCAAATGTCAGCACTTTATGGAAAGAGTGCTGGGCTGGAAGCCAAAACAACCAAGTGGGGGGTGGGTTGGAGGCTGCCCCAGGACATTGGTCAGGCACTAACCTTTGGGAATCCTGGTTTCATCTGCAGGAGAGTGGGCATTCTGCCAGCTCTGCTCTTCTCAGAAGGTTGACAGGAGACTTAAAATAGGAGCTTGTATGTCAGGTCATTTAGTAAACAGTGGTACAGTATGGGACTATAAAGACAAAGCCCAGGATTGTCACAATGGCTATGAATTGGGTGGATAAGGAGCCAGATTACCTAATTCTTTAACCCCATAGTTGGGTCTTGTCTATTCAGAGTGTGTTTGCTAATATCCAAGACAGGTTGAGATTGAGTTGTTTCAGAATGTAACAATCCTGTCAGTCAGAAATGTGTCAACTGGGACTTTTAAGGCAACAGGGGGCAGAGAATGAGCTGATAGTCATGTACAAATTTAATGAATGATAACCAAGCTTCTGGTTAAAAATAGCATCAAAGAGAGTATAATGCAACTCTCCCTCAAACCTGTTCGGGACATGGTGTTTGTTAGAGATACGTCATAACAATGGTCTCCGCTTCTTGTTTTTTCGTATGTGTCAGCACTGGGTCCTGAACCCAGGGCCTTGCACTCTCACCTGGCTGTTTTGCTCAAGGCCAGTGCTCTACCACTTGAGCCACAGATTCACTTCCAACTTTTTGTTAGCTAAATGGAGACAAGGATCTCACTGACTTTTTCTACCCAGCCAAGCTTCAAACTGCTATTCTCAGGTCTCATCCAGTGCCTGGCTACCATGGAGAAATATTTGAATCAAAACTCAGCCCAAATGCCTACTTTATTTAATGCAATCAATATTTCCATTATAATTTGTGTGATCATCCACCCCAATGGATAGATGCTTTTGCTGGAATTTCTCTGAAACATAACTAGTATGTCAGTTTTCAGTAATTTTTTAAAACTTATCATTGAGAAGCTTATCATTGTCCAGTGAATTTTGTTCTGTATAGACCTCAGTGAATGGCCCTCTGGGGACACTCACCATAGTTGTCCATCTGTGATGACAGAGATGAGACCTCCCCTGAGGGCTAGTTCATCTCTCTATCTCTGACGTACAGAAAGTAACAGACTAACTCAGGATGTATAGGAGTCACCTTTGAGAACATAGTCCTCCTGACACATAATTTTAGCCAGTTCTGTTTCTAGTCAGGGTTATTCCTTCTTCTGGGAGCAATAGCTAAGATGGGTGGGGGCAGGGGCAAATATTTAGCAACTGGCTCTATGAAAAGAAAAGGGTATCCATATCTCCTGTACATGATAAAGGATGAACAGGGCACAACTTTTCAATCAAAATAAACTATAACAAAATGATTCTTATAAAATGCTCTGGTTGATTTGATCACTAGTTTTATTTGTAGCCAATGAATAAATCTAACAAGTGGAAATAGAGTCAACATCAGCATTGGTTGATGTGTTTGCTTACATTAACATTCAGACAAATTGAAACATGAAACACTACGTGGGCATTTTGTGCACCTGTTTATGAGCCCTCCTGAGTTTGGAGGAGAAAGAAGTTTTTCTGTCCAAGTCTAACCACAGGTCCTAACATGCTGTCCTGTCCTCTACTCATTATCATAAGCTCAGAGAGCAAGAGGCACTTAAGATGATGCTAAGCGAAATGAACCCCAAGATAGGGACACAAGAGATTTTATCTTTCTTGCTGTTGTTTTTAATTTAATGTATTTCTAATGTACCAAGTGATTTTTCTGTTTCTTTTGTATGTTCTTCCCTCATGGTATAACCCTTGTTTTCTCTGTATTTGATTCCGGTGCCCTGCATCGTGTGTGTGTGTGTGTGTGTGTGTGTGTGTGTGTGTGTGTGTGTGTGTGTATACACACACACATTTCTGGACATAAAATAAATTCAAATCAAAGCAACATTGAGATTCTACCTCAGCCCAGTTAGAATGGCCATTATCAAGAAAACTAACCATAACAGATGCTGGTGGGGATGTGGCCAAAAGGGAACACTACCACCCTGTTGATGGGAATGTAAACTTTTTCATTCTGGAAACCAGTGTGGCGGTTCTTCAAAAGACTATACATAGAGCTACCTTATGACCCAGCAAGTCCACTCCTGGGCAATTATCCAATATACCACAAGCCAGGCCATACTAATGCTACAAACACAACAATGTTCATTGCAGCATTGTTTACTATAGCCTAAATAAGGAATCAACCCAGATACCTTTCAGTGGATGAATGGATCAGGAAAATGTGGTTTAGATACAAAATAGAATTCTATGCTTCCAGAAGAAATAATGTTATTGCACCATTCATAAGGAAATAGAAATAAAGGCTTTTTTTTATTATTTTGCTCTTTGGTTTGTTTTTTTGTTTCATTGTTTGTTTTCCTGCTTTGTCCCTGATTTTGATTTCTGTGCCTTCTGTTTTGCTTTGTAAGTTTATCTGTTTGGGGGAAGGTAAGTGGAGCATAGAATTGGTGGTAGAAAGGGTAAACAAATGCAGCAGTGATACTAGACACAGTGTTAAAAATGAACTATACTTGTGGGGGAGGGAATGGGAGGAGGAACCAAGAGAAACTAATGAGGTAAAACTGTCCAAAAAGAAAGGTGTTCACTGACTGACTTATGGAACTGTAACCCCTCTGTATATAATCTTTAGAATAAAAATTAAAAATATTTTTTAAAAAGATTAAAAAAAAGAATGGAGATTCAGCCGGGCATGGTGGCTCACACTTGTAATCCTAGCTATTCAGGAGGCTGAGATGTGAGGATCACAGTTCAAAGCCAGCCCAGGCAGGAAAGTCCATGAGACTCCTATCTCCAATAAACCACCAGAAAACCAGAAGTGGTGCTGTGACTCAAGTGGTAGAGCACTAGCCTTGAGCTGAAGAACTGAGGAACAGTGCCCAGGCCCAGAGTTCAAGCCCCACAACCAACAACAACAACAAAAAATAATTGAAATTCACTCTAAGTTTGTGTATTTGATCAAATTTTACACCAGCCTATAGTTTAAAAAGGAAAATAATGCTCAAAAATTATCATGGCAAATAATGCCCATCTTAGAGACCATTACTAGTTCTTCAAGCTTTTTTTAAACCTTTGAACTTCCAGCATGAATAGTATGTTTGTATTGTTATTTCAAGATGTGGGCTCTAAAATATAATTGATTGACTTTCCACTATGGCAGGTGAGGTGTAAACTCTCAGGCTGATTCACCCTGGCACCTTCCCACCTTCCATCACCCGCCCCCCCATTGTCCCAGCACACATGTCAAGCCAGGCCTGTCTTGCTTCCTGTCTTCTAATAGAATTACTTTTTAATTTTGTTCAAGTCAGTGTTCTGTGTTTATCTTATATGACAATGCAAATAAAAATTCATGATTAAGCCTTGACTTCTTTTTCTGCACACAATCTTGTGTTCTCCCTAGAGTTGTTATGTGTGTGTGTGTGTGTGTGTGTGTTTGTATGTGTGTGTTTTGTTTCATATTTACATTTAGATTACATTACATTCTTTTATATTAACTGACTTTCCTCTGAATTTATCACTGTTTTGCTGCAGTTGTCTAAATTTCCTCTGAGTACGTTAGATACCTTTGCTTCTCTGGCAATCTTGACTTCTATAAGAAATACCTGCTGGCCCTCTGTCCTGCTCCAGACTGACAGATTGCTTTCTAGCCTTCTGGACCCTGGCTTCTGCCTCATGCTAGGGATTCTCTTTGACTGGCTTCTGATGTAAACTTCCCTTTTCCAGTGGTCCACTAAAATTGCTTGAGTGTATCCTCAGACAGCAAGGGGTCAGGGAGCGCAAACATCCTGGGCCTTGCCTAACCAAGGGATTGTTTTCCCTACTTAAAAAACAAGGGATTTTTTTTCTCTTTGTTGCTGTTTTTGTCTTCTTTTCCTTTTGTCTTGTTCGTTTATCTGCTTTGGGAGCGTAAGGGAGGGTACAGAAATGGTGGGACAAAGGGTCAACTAATTCAGCACTGATACTCACTAGACACTATGTTGAAAATGAACTATGTAGCTTGTAGGTGGGGACAGGAGGGAAACCTGGGAGGCAGGGAGGGAAGAGATGACATTGTTAATAAAGAAATATCCTCTTTATCTGATTTATCTAACTGCCGTCCTTCTGTACATCACCTTTACAATAACAATAAAATTAACATACTTATTAGCTTCTTTGGGTGTTGAATTCTAGGTTGGAAACATTTCAGATTTTTTTTTTTTGGTCTGGTTATGGGGCCTGAACTCTGGGCCTGGGCGCTGTCCCTCATCTCTTCAGCTCAAGGCTAGTGCTCTACCACTTGAGCCACAGCGCCACTTCCAGTTTTTTCTTTTTGCTTATGTGGTGCTGAGGAATCAAACCCAGGGCCTCATGCATGCAAGGCAAGTGCTCTACCACTGAGCCACCTTCCCAGCCCAACATTTCAGATTTTTGAAGTAATCACCCCAGTGTCTTCTGGCTTTCTGGCATTGCTAAGAAGTTCAAAGATGTTTAAATTGACGTTTTAGAATAAGATCTATTTATTTCCATCTGGAAACCTTTATAATTTTCATTTAGTGCACATACTTTATTTTTTCTCGGTGCTAGGAATTGAACCCAGGGCCTTGTGATAGCTGAGCATGCATTCTTACCACTAAGCTGTATCTCCAACCTCAGAAGCTGGTTTGTGCTTTTGTCTTATGTGTTTATAACATTCCGTGACATTGTGTGTTGATTTAAGTTTTATTTAATCTGTCTGCCAGTACAGACTCTTTTACTCTAGAAATTCAAGTCTTTTAGTATAGAGATATTTCCTGGAATTATTTTACAGTTAATTTCCTTTGTGAGTGTGTGTGTGTGTGTGTGTGTGTGTGTGTGTGTGTGTGTGTATGGGTATTGTATTTTTTCTTATTTCTGGAACTCCTAGTATTTGCATAGTGTGCATCCTGGATTGCTCATATTTTTTTCTTATCTTTCCTGGCCTATTTCTATGCACTTTATCTTATAACCCTCTGTTGGCTTTTCCCATTTCTACTATAATGTTTTTAATTTCATCAGTCCTGTTTTGCTATCTTAATGTTCTTCTATATTATCCAGCTCTTGTTTCCACAAATGCAATGCATCTTCTTTTATGTCTCTCAGGATATTAAATATATTCTGAATATAAAATGTTTTCATTGTATAATTCCTATTAAGTTGCTTCTATCCTGTTGTTTTGATTTGATTTCCATCTTTCATGTTAGAGATTTCCCTCCGATATCAGTGAACTCTAGCTACTTCTGTTAGGCATAGGATAGGGTCCTTAAAGGCTATTTGGAAGCTCTGAGTTTGCCCTGGGGGCCTGCCATGGGTGATCTTCACTTGAGGATATGGAACACTGTGTTGGAATATCTTTCAGTCTCTCCTCTTGACCTGTTCAAATCCCCATTTGAAAAGATGTCCTTGTCTCCTTTTAGAGGTACAGGTCTGGTGGACACACTTTTACAGCCAATCCCAGGAGAGAGAGAGAGCTTGGAGGTGTTGGTAATTGGGATACAAATACTCCCTACTCCACTCTATGTTTGGCCCTCTACTTTATTTCTGTGACTGTGCCCTGTGACCCCTGGATCAGAAGCCTCCATTTCTCATTCCAGAGAGTAAACAAATTTCATGTCTCCTGCTGGGTGGAAAGAGAGGTTGGTGGGTCCAATTGCATCTTGTATGAACTTGAATGAAGACTTCTTAGTTGCCCTTCCCTCTCGCTCTCCCAGAGATTACACAGTCAATTTCCAACCTGTTTCAGGGGTTCTGCTTAGAAAACGAATGCTTCTGTACCACCACATTACTGGTAGAGAATATAGCTGTGATGGCTGTCAATCAGTTGGTTCTTGATGTAGTCCTTTGTCCGTGGCCCAATCATTGCTGCTGTCAGCTTTCTCATTCTCTTTGGCCTTGCATGTTTTAACTTCCCTTGCCTCCTCTGACTCAATACACACTTCATGGCACCTCTTTTATGTGCAATAGTTCACAGTAAATGTGTCTGATAGCTCAGCTCCTCTGAAGGATGACTTGCATATTTGCAGATTTAATGCTACCCATACTATGCAGGGAAAGCTAGCTACACGATGTGCTAACCTCAGACTAGTTCGTGGCCCCAGAAGGACTAGGACTTGGTTAAAGGGTCACATACCAATGGACCACAGTTTGTGCCTCAAGCTGTTCATGTTGTGTAGGTTGTTTCTCCAACCAGAAGTCTGGTTTTGACTATTGATCCCTGAATGGCTAAAGAAGTGATGTTCAGCTTTCCCTTCTTATTCTTTTTTGTTTTGTTTTGAGTTTTTATTTTTATTGGTCTTGGGGCTTGAACTCTGAGCCTGGGCACTGTCCCTCAGCTCTTCAGCTCAAGGCAAGTGCTCTACCACTTGAAATTTCACCAATTTAATATTTCCTTTTGGGGGGGCAGGGGCAGACTGGAGTTGAACCTGAGGGCCTCACACTAATTATGAAAATACCACATGAGCCACAGCCTCAGTCTTTTTGGTTTTCATTTGTTTTACAGATGAGGTCTCACACTATCATTGCCTGAGCTGACATCAAACCGTGGTCATCCTGCCTCCATCTCCTGATTAGCTAGGAAGATTGATGTACAGCACCATGCCATCATTTTTGAGATAGGGTTTCCCTAGTTTCTACCAGAGCTCACCGTGGGCTTTCATTCTTTACCTCCAAAGTGGATAGGCATTAGCCACCACACTCAGCTCTGAAAAGTCTAAATATTTTTTAACTGATTCTTACTAAGAATGTCACTGATACTTTGTTATGTCATTTCCATCAGTTATGGTTTATGGTTTTTACTGTTGCTTGGACTTTTTCTGATATACAGAAATGAATAGATTCTTATACAATCGAAGCTATCCATCTCTTTGCTTTTTGAAATATATACTAAGTAGATTTCCTAAACCAAACATGAGGAGTTTTGTTTCTCAAAATGTCATCAGCTCTTCATGAAGTTTTTCAATTATCATTTATTTATTAGATCCTTATCTGTAAAGCAAACGAAAGGTGGCTCAACACGGCATGTGCAGATTAGCTCTTTAGAGTCCCAGCTCCCTTTGCTAAATTTGCTCATTTTTCTCTTTGCCACTTTTACCAAGAGGACAGATGTGCCAGCTGCTGGCAGAATTACAGACATTGCCACAGCTTTCATTGGCTCTCCAGGCCTTGAAAAATCCCTTGGAGCCTCTTGGGATACTCTAGCCAGCTCTACCTTAATCCGAGATTCCTAGGATTTTTCCCTAGAAGACTTACTAAAACAAGAAACAGTGAACAGTGCTCCAGGCATCAGCTGACAGCTGGACAGTAACAAGTCATTTTTCTGTCCTTGTAGCTACCTAATGAGTAATCATCATGACTTCCCCCAGACTGGGGCTAGAAGACGAACAGTGTTCCTTGGAGTTACTTCCTTTCATCTTGCCTGTTTGACATCCCTGTTGACAGGACAGGAGATGCAGGTCCAGATGGTCCGGGGCACATTATACAGATGAGTGACAGGAGTCCAGGTGTGCAGTGCTGAGAGAGGAGGCAGTGGAGAATGTGGGCATTCCATCACTAGAGTGTACTAGAAAGAACAGTTCCAGCTGGGGTCTGTCTTCCCGGGCGCCTGAGTGATTGATATTCTGAGAAGATGCTGAAATGCCTGTTTACTAAGGTCCCAGGGAAATGAATTCCTGCAACCTAATGACTTTATTTGCCATTACATCCTCTATTAAGGAAGGAAGTACAACTTGTGATGGGAAGAGCACTGTGTTAGGAATCAGAGGTCCTGGGTTTGACTCCTTCATGGAGTGATCACCCATCTGGGTTTCCCCTAGTATATGTTGGGTTTTTTGTTGTTGTTGGTTCTGTTGTTGTTGATTGTGAGGCTTGAACTCAGAGTCTGGGTGCTGTCCCTGGGCTTTTTGCTTAAGGTTATATCACTCTACCACTTTGAGTCTCACTTTCTGTTTTCTGGTGGTTAATTGGAAATAAGAGTCTCATAGACTTCTTGCCTGGGCTGTCTTCCAACTGCTGTCCTCAGATCTCAGCTTCCTGAGCATCTAGGATTAGTTTGGTTTTATGTTAAAGTCACAACAGCCCTTGGCAAACTAGAATAGTTGACATCCTTTTCCATGTGACCTTGATTGAGCCATGGCTCCTGGTGGGCCCCATTTCCTGACATCTCTCCCTATTTTGCCTTTAAAGAATTACAGTAAGCATCATCAAGATATTGGGAGGCAGAGTGATTTATAAGTTCTGAAGACTCAATCTAGCTACTTGTCTCTGATCTCTGAGCCTCAACTTATTTCCTATGGGCTAATATTAGTGAATATGTCATCAGATTATTGTGAGAATCAAATGAAAAGTGAAAATTAGTGTAAGCTCCTGCACAATGTTTGGCACATAGTAGGACCTACTGAAGATTAGTTCTGGTTTCTGTTCTTAATGCACATAGAACATTGTCAAAACTATATTACATCGATATCATTATTGAAAGGCTCTTTGTATTTGTGAAAGTCAACTCTCCTCTCTCTTTCCGTCTCTCTGTCTCTCTCTGTATCTCTGTCTGTCTGTCTGTCTCTGTATGTCTGTCTCTCTATTTCTCTCTCTCTCTTTCTCTGTGTCTCTCTCCCTCCTTCCCTCCCTGTGATGGGTTGCCAGGTAAAATCTCCAAAGAACAGAGCATTCAATGGATTCTAGAAAAGCCTCTACAACACCTCTGGAACTTCTTCCCTATTAGGAACCAAATTCAGACATTGGTAGGAAAGATCACCTCCTCTTCCCTGCACGTGGTTTTTGTCAGGAACAGTTCCATGCTTCCTAATAGAAAGTAATTGTGGCAGAGGAGGCCAATGGAAGATTTATAAAGCACTTTATTCACTACACTTTTATTAGCCATAGGCTGTCTTCCAGGCCGGTTACAGTTCCTCTGTATATAAACATAAGGAAGGCTCAGCTCCTAACCTGTCCTTAAGGGGTCATGGTACTGTTGAGCAGGTATATCCACATGGCTTTTGATGATAGACATTTGTCTAGGTGTCACATCTGAGGTATGTGTGCAACACTGGGGCACCCAGGGAGGGTATTGACTGCTTGTCATATGTCTTGAAGAATAAGCAGAGGATGATGGAGAAGAGATTAGATACAGTGTTCAAACGTTGTGACACACAGTCTGTATGGAGAATATGGAATGATTTGTGGCAGCTGGGTGAGGGGCTGGAGCCATGCTATGTAAGTTTAAATGCCAGGCTTTGCAGGACTGAGCGATTGCAAGCAACATGAAGGGCATTGAACAACCTTTGAAGAATTTTGGCTTTGTGGGTAGTCCAGGGGATCTGAATCAGATGGTTAAGGAGATGAAGGACCTCATTTCTACATTTGAACTGTCCCTTTTTTAAACACAGATTTACCTGGAATTGTATTCATCTTGACATTGTTTGTGCTAGCAAAAATCAGGAGGTTCATATGGATTTTGTTGAGTCAATTATGCATCCGTACAATAGACTTTCAGCTATATAACATTATACTAGTGATATATATTCACTGGCTTGAGAGGACTTTAACGAGTAGGTTATAAAGCAAGATATAGCATTTCCACATTTCATTTAAAATTATATTTATTTTACAGTAGAATGCAATAGCCAGCTCCTACAAACTCACAAGAACTAATTTGTTAGAATTTCTTTCCAAGTCCATGTTCAGAGACACCACATTGGTAGCTTAAAATCAGCCAAGTGGAAATATTTATCATGGAAATTGGCAAATACTATGAATCAAAGCTTTAAAAAATGAGAGAGCCAGCCAGTTATTAAACATCACCCAGCACTGTGTATATGCAAATATTCAGATAAAACCCCTGGGTACCCCTGGGTTGTAAGATTAGATTAGATTTTCTTGCTTATCTGTATTTTCAAGTTGTTAAAAATTGACATGCATTGCTAAAGTAATTTTTGTTTTAATTTTTCAGAGAGAGAGAGAGAGAGAGAGAGAGAGAGAGAGAGAGAGAGGGTGCTCCCTATCATCAGCATGGCATTGAGAGAAAGGACCACGGAAATCAATGCAGAGGTTCATTCCCACCATCCTGGGGATAGCTTAGGAGAGCCTGGGGCAGGGCACAGCTAAAATGAGGAAGAACAGGGATTGCTATAAGATCTGAAAGGGACTAGCTTACATACCTGAAACGCTTTCAGTAACACCCAGATGGGGTCCATGGAAAATGGACATATTAATACACCTAACCCAAGAACATTCAGAAACAGATCTCATCAAACTGGAGCATTCTCAGGTTTGAATGTGATCTTCATTCTCAGATCCTCCTGCAGCCTCATTATTAGTGAAGCAGATGACAAAGAGCAAGATGACTGGACTTGAGTGCTTTATCTTTTGTGAGTCCCTGTTCCGTCTCCTGAGACACAGTAAGCTCAGTAACCAAAGGAAACATATAAGGGGACAAGATGCACTATTTATTTTATGTCTGTAGTGATTGCCCAGTGTTTTGCTCAGACTAAATTCTCTAAGAAGGTTTGATAAATGAATAAACTAAAGCTTCCTCAATGATGGGCTGCTAAATGTTGAAGAAAAATGGTCCTAACTTGTGACGTTCACTAATGTTTCCCACCATGGCCAATTTCAAGACACCAGTGTGGTTTTGGAAAATGGGCACCTGTGTTTATCTTTGGTGGGGGGGGAGGGGCTGCAGGAACAGACAGTGCACAACTGACCCATTTGGTGTTCAGCCAGTCCCCAGCCCAGCAGCTATTCCAATGCCTCGGCTCGACCCTGTGAACACTGCAGTGAATGAATGCCAGGGTTCCTGAATGGGTGACATTAAAGGACTGATTCAAAATATGGAATCCATTGGAAACATTGAATTAAGGTTGAAGGAATTTGGGGCTCTGGAGATCATAGAATGACCCTGTATCTCTGACCCCTCACCTGCCTAGATTAGTGTTGTTTATCTCCCAGGGTGGTGGTAAAGGCACAAGAAGTAACCTGTTACTGAAGAACATTTTAAGGACCCTCAACATGAGAGCACTGGGTAATGCTGATTCTCTCTTCAACCTTTCTTTTCTCCTTTGCTTCTTCATACCTCCCTACCCCCAGCCATATTCTATGGGAGTAGGAGTCCGGACTTCTTTTCAATGTCCTGTGGTTAAGGGACATGAGTTAAGGTTTCAGAGATCTCAAGGAACTGAGGCAGATCATGACGTGTGGAGTATGATCTTCCAGACTGCCAGGAAAGGGATAGCAGGCAGCACCCACAATCCCTCTGCCCAGCCTGTGTCCTGTCAGGCATAGACACCTGGCTCTCTGTAGCACAGGTGCTGTGGACTTCTCCAGAGGCAACAGAGCTCTCAATGGCCCGTAAACATGTAGGCTAAGCCAGGTTTAATGGGGAAATAGCTAATTCCCTGATTTATGACTTAACACATTATTTTTATTAACTAACCTACTTTATTAGGCCTCATTCATGGTCTGGGAAAATTCCAGTCTTTTTGGTCCTTAATGCTAGGGATTATCATCCAAACAGAAAGATGTCCAGAGACCACATAGCTGATAGAAAACTATAATTCCCCAAGTAATTACAAGGAGGATATTGACGTTGGTGGCTATCATAATACTATTTGTGTACCTCTTAAGGGCCTCATCTGTACTGAGACTTCACATGTCACCTAACCCTCAAAGCAACCTATGTGAATGAATACTAGTAGCTCCATTATACAGATGAAGAGAATCAAGGCTTAGCAAAGGTATCTAACTTATACAATGTAGCAGACCAAAAGTGGTGACAGTAGGCCAGTCCCCAGGGCCCATTCTTTTGAAGAGACCTGGGATAGATTCTCAGAGCCATGGAGTGATTTGAGATGCCTCTCATCCCTTTTAAATGCAGTTGGGACATCTTCAGCTAGTTCTTAATCTTCCCTTCCCCTAAAATCCTCTTCATATTTCCTGTGTCCAGGGTCACAGTGCAATATACCTCTAAGAACTGCTATATTTTAACCACTGACATCTCTTTAGCCATTACTGAGTCTCAACCAAACCTTTATTATTATTATTATTAATTATTTTCTTTCTCCCTGAAAGCAGGGATCTGCCATGATGCTTTTCTCTTGTCAGTTAGGCTTAGAACTACAAGTTGTTCCACTGTATATACTCGTAGGGTGACTACAGAAAGCAACCTGGTGCTCAGCTATTAAAATAACCTTCCCTCTGTAATGGATTAGTTATTTCAGCAATGAGGCCCATTTGAAGGGAGATCATGAGATAATTGACTGTCAAACAGTTGAGCAATGTTAAGGTCAATTGTAGTGGAGGTCAATCTGTTTGAACAATGGGTTTGCTTCTGACAGGCTTCATAATGTTGATAATAATAACTTTGGCTTAATGGAAGTGTTCAATGGTGTTAAAGAAGAATGAACTATTAGACGTTCAGATTAAGTATTGTCTAAACTCGGAAGGTTTTTGGGCGACAGTTTGATCATAGCAAATGTAAAATCTTCAGCTAGGGAAAACCGACTTTAAAGAACAGCTGGATTTAATGTCAGAGGCAAAGAATTTTCTTTTCCCCTTTACCGATTGACTTGAATTTACACCGTGCAGACCGTGATTATTCCCTGACTTTATATTTATAGCTTCTCATTTGCATTTTCCAGAATAATTAAGAATTTAACCTAGAATGGGCCATTTTTGAGTAGAGGTGAATGCTTTCTGATTTTTAAATGAACCATCCAAATAAGCTACTAAATATACATTGTATTATCCTTTCCTCTTGGGTAAAGTCCTTCTAAACTTCTGGACTCATTACTGTAACCCAAAGGGAGAGATTGTTCCCCTCTACCCAGAAGTCGAACAGGGGAGGGGCAATGGGAACAAGCTTCTTCAGAACGGTGATCCTCTCCTTGCTCCTTGCTGCTGTGTGGAGCCAAAGGACAAGTTCTGTGTCTTCTTAAATAGGACATCACAGTGAGTCTCCAGAAAACAGCAGAAGGGGAAAGTAGCCTTCGCGATCCTCTGCTTAAATTCTACTGAGAACTATATCCCATCTACTTAGCTTTGCTTACAAGTGCTGGCTCTTCCTTTGTGCTTTTCAATGGTCTCATTCTCTAGGAAGGAGGCAGCTCCAAGCACCCAAGTAATGCTGCCTTTAGGTTCCGCTGATAGAGAGAATTTGAACTTTGAACTTAAACTTTGATGCTTAGGAGAACCAAGTTCTCCAGGAGAAAAGCTGCCCATCCAGTTGCTCCTATCTACCACAGGAGGGATGAGGCCTGGTAGGCCAAGAAACACAGCCATTCTCATAAAGCTTTTGGTGGTTGGGCAAAGTGGGGACATCTGTAAGGTCTTCCTTTTGACTTTGGATTTTTCTTGTTGACTTTGTAACCTCCCAAATTGACTGATTTATCATGAAGGCCTCCCAAATTGACAAACTTATCATGGAGGCCTTTTGGTTCTCCAGTAAGGAAGCCTGGTATCTGTACCCTAAGTTCACTTTTTTCCCCTTTGGTCATGGGGCTTGAACTCTGGGCCTAGGTGCTGTCCTTGAGCTCTTAACTCAAGGTGAACATTACTTCTGGTTTTCTGGCAGTGATAAGAGTCTCACAGACTTTCCTGCCTGGGCTGGCTTTGAACCCCAATCCTCAGATCTCAACCTCCTGAGTAGCTAGGATTACAGGCGTGAGCCATTGGTGCCTGGCCCTAAATTCACTTTTTATTAGTGAGTAGGAGGCTCCAAGGCCATGACAATCCTACAGCTGCTACATTTCAGTGCTTCTAAGAGAGGGACCATCTGTTAGCCTGGGCTGAGAAGAACTACAGAGATAATTCCCCAGAGCTTCCTGGAAAATCTGAAAGCACAGTCATAACCTGGGGCAGAAGGCAAAAGGAGGAGGATACAAGGAGGCTCTGAATGGGCTTAGATATAGCCAGAAGTTCCTTCAGAGTTCCACAGGGTAGAGAGCACATAGGAGTGTCCTCAAGGCAGCTTATCTAGCATTTCTGAAGGTTAGTAAATGGGTTCAATGTTCTCTTCATGGTTTTATTACAGAATTTCAAACATCCACTCAACCCCAAATAGAATTAGCAGGGAACTCAGTGGTAATATCTATAAGCCTGTTATAGGAACTCAAAATGGACTCAAGTCCATGAATCTACCAACACTCAGCTGGACCAGATCATCAGTCAGATTAGCAAGCAAAGATTGAGGTTCTATAGAGGAAATGATGTTGAAATGTACTGATGATAGCTGGGCCTTGGTGAGCATCAGATCTGGAGTCTAGTTAGTGCTAATAATGGTCTCTGCACTTACTAAGTACTTACTGTATACCAGGTAATAAGGCCAGGACTATATATATATATATTTTGGTCAGTTGTGGGGCCTGAACTCTGGGCCTGGGCGCTGTCCCTCAGCTCTTCAGCTCAAGGCTAGTGCTCTACCACTTGAACCACAGTGCCACTCCTAACTTTTTCTGCTTATGTGGTACTGAGGGATCGAACCCAGGGCCTCATGCATGCAAGGCAAGGACTCTACCACTGAGCCACCTTCCCAGCCCTATGGCCAGACTTTTATACACAACTTCTCACTTCATCTTTAATCAGTGAGGATGTAAATATTATTATCATTCATCATATAAAGCAAGAAATTGTTTGTCCGGAGATCACCAAGATCATTTGTGTTAGCACCAAGGTTGGCCAGTCAGACTCAGGAGACAGGAGGAGCATAAGGAAAGGAGACGGGGGAGTAATGGGATGTTGAAAGAAGAGACACTTTCATCTAGTTAACACTTTTCCTTGAGTTGTGATACTATTCTTATAGAAATCCCTCAGTTGACAATAGTTACCGTAACTTAACGTGGGCTTCTGTGTATTCAGAAGGCTGACACCACTTTCACAGACCGAGTAGAGCAATTATCAGAGCTAGTTCTCCACTATCGGTGTGTGTTTGCGTGTGTGTGAGATATTCACAAGCTCATGAGCAGACCTGACCTGACAGCCTGCTAAGTAACTCTCTTTTAGGATGCGTGCTCCCACTTTGAAGCCAGACAGAATGAGGCCAAGCATCTCCCTGCCCTAAAAGTAAGAGTGGGATGGTAGCTAACTACAACACCTTAGCTTAGTCACACTTGCCAAAACAGAACCAAATGCAAGAAAAATAAAATAACATTTACCTACATGTTAATGATAGTCAGGGATTAAAAAAAATCCTGTAATACATCCTTTGTTTCAGCTTCAAACATGCTGTTGATAGCAGCTGTTACCAGTGTACAGTGTGTTTATTGTTGAGTAATTATGTTTTGCTTTCATATTGGCAAAGCTATTATTTGCACCCTTAGGAGCAGCGGACATCTTGTGTGCACAAATGAATTAATGTGACAATGGCTTTCGACTTTGGAAGCGGTGACTTATTAATTGGTAGTGTTGTTAAATAAATATTCACATGTGTTCATCATGGGGCCTATCACTAATGGCTTTCTCTAGCTACAAATTTTACAAGATCATCCAACCCAAAGGACTTGATGATGGAAAAAGAGAGAGATGAGTTACGGTCATCTCTCTTATGATGATTTTGAAACCTATCCAAAAGCAAGCAAGTGTTTCTGATTTAAAACAACCAGAATGGTCGGAGCCAGACATTAGAAACTCCCCTGAGAGCATGTCCAGGGGGAAGATTCCTGCACTGTATCCTATCCCTAAAAGACTAACTCAAAATGATATTTCTCAATCTGGACTGCTCAATGCACATGTGTATGCAAGCGCGTGCACGCGCGCGCGCACACACACACACACACACACACACACACAGATCTTTCATTTCTCTTGAACTTCCTAAGTACCTGGTGGGCTCATAGTCAGTAGTGTTGGTTGGCTGTTCATTGTTACTCATCGTTTCCTGTACATCAGGCAGCACGCAGTCCGCTAAATCACCTGCTAAATTGGCTAAATGGAAAGGCAGACAGAAAACGTAAGTTAGGTGAAGGATGATGAATATGCTCAAGGAACAGGAAGGTACAATAATGAAGAAAAAGGTCTTATGTGAAGGTCTTGCAGACATGCATTCAAACTGGTTAACTTCAGAAAAACGGCAAGCCTAGCAAAAGCAAAGACGAGCCGGCTGAGATGGAGAATGAGAAAAAGGATGAGAAATGAAAGGATTCCACTTCTTTATTTTCTACAGTCCTGGCCTGGTACTGTAAGTGTTCTACTACTTGCATTGTACCCCAGAACAGCATCTTGCTACCTTTTCCAAGCCTGTCTTGAACTCAAGATCATTCTACCTCACTCTCCCAAGTAGCTGAGATTACAAAGATATGCCACCACACCCAACTAAGAATTCCACTTGTTTTGCAAAGAATGTTTTTTGAAATGATTTTTGTGCCTTTACTCCTTTGTTATATGTGCATTTTCACTATCCTCACATAATGTCACTAAATTATGAATCCATCAAAGGATTAATGTATTCATGAAGCCAAAAGCCCTCATGCTCTAATTGTCTCTGTAAATTGCATCCCTGACACCCCTTGAGACTTTCTTAACTACTCTTTTAGGTGTTTCTCAATCCAATCAAATTGACAATATTAGCCATCACAGAGAATCTTAGGGTGCAAAGCTATTCATATTTGTACATTCCATAAATATAGAAACTCTGGGGTCAAATCACCACCCTAAGTATAGTTAAGCCAAGGTTGGTCTTCAAGAAAAAACATAAATAGTGTCTTGTCTATCAGAAGTTATAGTTGAGTTAAATGAGGTACCTTTGAGGCCATTGGCAGTGGTTCCTTTGGCTAATGTAGAACCTAACAGTGTAGCCAGCCATGCATGTTCTCCATATATGAGCGATGGGGTTAAGGTGTGAAAACAGGTTAGAACATCCCTGAGTGCAAAGAACCAAGACCCAAATCCAATCAGGTCTGTCAAGTCATGGCCCTGAGGCCAGAGATCAGAAACTGTTACTGAGGAGCTTCGCAAGCTAAGAGTAATTTCTGCATTTTAGTAAAGTTATTAAATCAATAGCAAATGAAAACAAAAATATGCAACAAAGGCCACACATGGTTTGCGAAGTCAGAGATATTTACTATCAGGACAGAAATATAACTGATCTCTGTTCTAGAAGATTCTCACCAGATTTAGAAAAATCCAGAACTTATAATTTATAAGTAGCACTAGACAGATGCATAGGCATATCACACACATACACACACACACACACACACACACACACACACACACACAAGTATAACAAAACAGGATAAGCCACACAATTTTGGGGATCTACTAACATTAAAAAGCGACTTACTATTTATATGAAATTCAAATGCAATTAGGCAGCTATAATTTATCAGGCAATCTTCATTACAGGACATGAATGCATGCCTTAGCAAGATTATGAGCTCTGGAAATGGATTCCCAGCTCCGCCACTTATCTACCTGAGGGGAAAGTTGGCTGCAGAATGGGCATGATGGCATCATATTGGGTACTGAGAACAGTACGAGGCATACAGGAAGCTTGTTAGAGGCACCAGTCATTGATGGTCTATCATCTCTCTCTAGGCTACCCCTCTCAGCTCATCTCCTTGCTGTTTTACCCTCTCACATTTCCCTCTAGCCTTAGTGGTTTCCTGGTCTTTCCTAGAGCCTGCTTTAGTCTTTGCACCCACCACATCCCTAGCTTAGAACATTCTCCTTCCCAATGTCTATGGGGGCTCTTTCTTAGTATGTGCAGGACTCTTCTCAACTGCTCTCTCCTAGAGAGAACTTGCTGCTTTAGAGCCCCTTCAACCTTACCATGTCATGGTAGCTGTTGCTTCTCCTTGATGCTGAGAATTGATGTTATTTGTTCATGCTCAGCTTTCTGATGGAATGTTGGTTCTCTTTGAGCAGCCTCTTTCTGGTCTTGTTTATGTTATGCTCTTGAGCACAGTGATTGACATTTATTTGAAGAATACACGAATGGTTGGATGATCTGCGTGACTTTGCTAATGCACCTGGCTGACACTCAGAAAGGCGATGCAAAGATACCAATATGTGTGCCCAGAGGACCTACTAGGTGCTGGGAACAGAGTGTTGAATAAGTAGACAGGTGTCTTACCAGTCTGAGATCACAGCTCAGGTGGAAAGGCAGAGGGAGCCCAATCACAAATGACAAAGTGCAAAATCTAGAGGGTCAACAAAAGACCTGGAAAGCTTAAGAGAACTTAACCAGGAGATCAGAAGAGGTCATGGGAGGGCAAACCATGAAGCAAGACCAAAATTCAGCCAAGTAAGAAAGGAGAAGAAAAGCACTGGAATCTGAGGAAACTACATGTGCATATGCCTGGAGGTTGAGTAGACCCAGACAATTCAAAGAACAGAGAGGACTCTGGGAATCTTAAGAGGATAGGACCCAGGGTAAGGGCTCCCCAAATCCTATCTGTCCTGAAAGGGATTCATACTTGCTTTTTGAATGTTCTAACTTGATGTCTATGATGGCATATCAAGGTAGATCTGAACTAACAGTCTCCGGCATGCACTTATCAAAAGTTGTGTTTATTATTTTTAAGTAATTTTTAAAAAATTTTAATAAGTTTTTTTTATTGTGAATATACCATACAGAGGGGTTACAGTTACATGAGCAAGGTATTTCTTATCAAGCCTTGTTGCCTCCTCCTTTAAGCTCTGGATGAAGGATGAACTGACAAGCCCGCGGGCTGATCAGAGGGATTGGCGATGTGGTGTAGTTCCAGTGATGTGCCTCCATCTCCTCTGTTGTGGAGATACTTCAGAAGCAAAAGCACAGGCTGTGCCAGTCTTGTGTATTTCTCCATTTATAATGGAATGAACCTGGGAAAGTTGAGAACTTTTGCTGTGTCTCAGTTTCCCCACCTACAGATTGGAGAAGTGAACATTAAGATGTGCTCCTAAATAAAGGATGAAATGAGGAAGGACATGCTGTGTTCCCTTTGTCAGAGAAATTGCCTACAAGTGTCAAGGCCCTCTGTCTAAATTCCTCTTTTACTAATGCAGTCTTCTACTTGGTAGGCTACTATTGTGAAGGGAAGATTTCAGATCAGTATTTTCTAATATCTGTCCTTTGAAAAATCCTGATTATTTATATTTATGTAAGGTAATCTGGAGAAATAGTGCTACTGTAAAATAGGCCCATGGAAATACTTTCCCCAGAATTGCAAAGTTCCTTCTCAATGTAATAACTTTTGATTTTCTTGCCACAGGACATGTAAGGTATTTGACACTGAAATTTCCTGGCAAAGCCCCTTTGTGGTACTGCTAACTACAGGGTCACCTACTTGAGGGACCAGGAGCTCTTGAATACATGCTAAGATGCCATGGAGAAAGAAGAGTAGGTCTACTGGGGGAGCCATGGCTAGAAAACAGTGGGATTAGCCACCAGTTTCTGGAAGGAAATCATATGACTCTGGAAAACTGCTACTCATTTTACTAAAGTCAGTTCTCTTAGAGAAAGTACAAAAAGAAAAGAAAAGAGAAATAAAAGAACCCTAAAACAAAACAAATAATCCCTTCCATCTATCTCCAAGTGCATGGTGGGACCCTGCATCTCCTGGGAATGCACAAATTCTTCACTACTTCTCTCAAGTGCATTCAGAAACTCTTGTGGTTAGAAGCATGTAAAAGGATCTGAAATTATCTTTCTTATTCACAAAAGGTAATACCAATTAGTAAAGTACAACTTCTAATGTGTATGGGTTAGTGAAGATAAAAATAGCCTAGAAAAAGATCTTCATTCCCAGATATTTAGTATTTCTTCATGACAGATGAAGACACTGAGTCAGAGAGTGAATGGCATCATGCCTAAAATCACTGAAGGTGGATGGAGGCTGTTCACTGTGCAGTGGGATTATGGAATGTATTCAGCCCTCCTCCGAATCTCTGCTGCAGGGAGCTACAGCTAGGGAAGGAAGGATTCTGTATTCTGCATCCAGCTGAGCTCACTCACGCTCACCCTTATGTAACCTGTATGTGAGGACCTGAATGTTGTATCTGATAAATGCATTCCTATGTTTGGGCTGGTAACATCCACACAGGGGTAAAGTACAAAAACAGAGCACTTTATTGGAAGTCAGAAGACTGGGTCTTTAATCCAGCTCTCATTTATTATCCTTTTGACTTTGGGATAATTAGTACTTTTCTCTTTCTTTCTTTCTTTCTTTCTTTCTTTCTTTCTTTCTTTCTTTCTTTCTTTCTTTCTTTCTTTCTTTCTTTTTTCTTCCTTCCTTCCTTCCCTCCCTCTCTCTCTTTCTCTCTCTCTTTCTTTCTCTCTCTCTCTCTCTCTCTCTTTCTTTCTTTCTTTCTTTCTTTTTGTCGGTCATGGGGCTTGAACTCTGGGCCTGAATACTGTCCCTGAGCTCTTCAGCTCAAGGCTAGCTCTCTACCACTTGAAGCACAGTACAACTTCCGGTTTTCTGAGTGGTTTATTGGAAATAAGAATCTCATGGTCTTTCCTGCCCGGGCTGGCTTTGAACCGAGTAGCTAGGATTACAGGCGTGAGCCACTGGTGCCCAGCCTGCCTTCTTTCTTTCTTTCTTTCTTTCTTTCTTTCTTTCTTTCTTTCTTTCTTTCTTTCTTTCTTTCTTTCTTTCCTTCTTCCTTCCTTCCTTCCTTCCTTCCTTCCTCCCTTCCTTCCTTCTTTCCTTCCTTCTTTCTTTCTTTCTTCCTTTCTTTCTTGTTTTTATTTCAGTTTCATTACATATTTACCCATAATGGGAAAGAATATGTCTTATCTCCCTTACAGAGAGGATATGGCATAACAACATGCAAACCAATTTGAAAATATCTGCAGTGATTCAACCAAACTCAGGCTGCTGAGCTGTGTGCAGCTGGTAATTCCAGGGCAAATGCTTCTGTTTCTTTCTGCATGTGTGGCATCCACTTCATGGCCTGCAATTGTCAAAAAGTGACCAGAAGAACTTTCTCTGGAGTCTGTCAAGGGCACCCATTTATGGTTTAGTTGAGCTTAAACCTTGGGAAGTTGCAGAATGAAATTGGAAATTGCTCTGGGTAATGGAGAGCCAAATTGGGCCTTAGAGCAGGTAGCAGGGTGACTTATTTTTTAATGTTTCCAACATGAAAGAACACAATTGATTTTTTTCCTTCTTAATCCCTCCAACTCCCTAGCTTTTATTGTTTCTAGAATAAGATAAACCAAGCAGGTGTTATTTCAGCTCTGTAAACAATCTTTATTTTGCTGGCTGATAGAAATAGGAATGGAGATGGAGACCAGGCTCACCAGAGAAGGGAAGCATGCCAATCAAGGAAATCATCGATCTTAACTTAGCTGGCTCCGATCACCTTTGCAAATACTCACAGTGGTCCTGCTTCTCCTGTCCCCATAACTCTCCCTCAGGTCTTTGTCGATAGATCAGAACAGAGCCTCTGGCAGAGAAACCTGCAAGGTACTCTGGTTCTTTGCACGGATCAAATCACACTTGTTATTTTTTAAGATTAGTGGCAGCTCCTAAAATGACTTTACTTTTTCAATCCAGGCAAATAATTGTCAAATGACTTTATTTTAATGCTTCAGTGAGGGGAACTATTGGAGGGGTTTTTGTTGTGTTGTACATTCTGACATTCTTGACCTGTTCTCTCCTCCCTCTGTGTGTTTCTGCCATGGGCAGATACATGTTTACTTCAAAGGCCTTTTTCCAAGCCAGTGGACACTCAGCATGAAGTAAACTAAAGGAGAATGGGCCTAGAGAAGGACACAGGCACTGGAGCCCAGGCTGAGTATGGACCTAAGGCTGGGATACACACAGCCCCGCCCCCTCTGGCCTCAAAGGCTTGTGGGAGTGGGACTTGTACAGCATGGAGAGAAAGCCCTTTGGTGCTTTCTCCAGTCCTGGCATAGATCCAACTAGCTGCTGTTGTTGCTGCTCTATAAGAAGCCATCCAACAAAGTCCCTGGCCCTCCTGCCCAGTCCTGAGTCTTGGGGTCTCGTGTTTGGGTATGTACCATGTCACCTTGTGAAACTGGCTCAGATGACTTCTTCCTTTCTTCTTCCTCTTCCTCCCCCCTCTCCTTTCCTCCTCTTATTCCTCTCCACCTCTTTCGCCTCCTTCTTCTCCTTCTCCTTCTTCTTCTTCTTCCTTTTCTCATTCCCCTTCTTCTTCTTGTTCCCCTTCCTCCTCCTCCTTGCCTTTCTCCTCCTCCTCCTCCTCTTCCTCCTTCTCTTCCTTCTCCTCCTCCTCCTCACCTTCAGGGATGATCTACAGTGTTGGTGCAATAATGAGGAGAGAAGCTCAGGGTATAGAAGACAGAGAATGTCTTTGGTGGCAGACAGAATCTAGTCACAGATGATAGCTATGTGTTACTACATTACTTTTGGAGTCTCTGTTGCCTGATCATTAGAATGGACATGAAAATACATATATACCCCCCCATACACACACACACACACACACACACACACAATATACCACTTCTGTCAAAAATAGTAATGAATATCATTATCATTGTTAACTTTACTGTGACTACTAATACGTTTATTAAGTTTTTTGTTGTTGTTGTTGGTGGTGGTGGTGGTCATCATCGTGAGGCTTGGACTCTGGGCCTGGGCTTGAGCTCTTCAGCTCAAGGCTAGCACTCTACCACTTGACCCACAGTGCCACTTCTGGTTTTCTAGTGGTTTTTTGGAGATAAGAGTCTCATGGACTTTCTTGCCCAGGCTGAGTTTGAACTGCAATCCTCAGATCTCAGCCTCCTGAGTAGTTAGGATTACAGGTGTGAGACACCGGTACCTGGCTTATTTTACTAAGTTTTATGTACATTTTTCTCAAACACCAAAGATTAGCACTTGTGTTTGGCCAAGAAGAAAGGAGTATTTTAGCTGGAAACTCTTCCCCCTCAAAAATCTAGAGGATACAGGGAGCCAACTTTCCCTGACTCTACCTTTTCTGGTGATTATATCTATCACCTCAGAAGTTGCTTATTGTCTCAGAATTGCCACCAGAGAGCGGCAAATTGGTCCTAATAGAGGCAAAAGCCTAATGACTGGTGTCTTAGGTTTCATCATTGTTATTCAGTCGTTTAGAGTAGCAAAAGGTAGAGGAACAGCAAATGCAGTCATTAGTTAGGAATAAGCTGTGATGCCTAGTCTCAATAAGCATGTGACTCAACACCTTCAACACCACATAAAGCACAGGCTAGGTTAATCGAAATAAAAAATAACTCCCAGACGTCTGCTTCAAGTACACATGCCCTCAGCTGGCATGCTATCTGTCCTGCTGGGGTAGCCCTCCTCCAGGCTAATTCTTCTTGGCAGGGATCCCCCATTTCTTCTGGTTAAAGTTTCCTCTGAGGTATTAACAGGACCATGCTTTAAGTCTGGTTTGCTTTAAGTAGGGCACCTTTCTTCTGATGACTAAAATTTCTACCCATGCAACAAGAGCACTAATTTCTTCTCTCCTTGTCTGTGGAATCTAGGTAAGAATTCCATGAACTAACAAGTGAAGGCCAGTTTCCTTGCAGAAAATAGGCTGAGAAGAAGCTTCCTGGCATGGGCTAATGAATCTTTGCACTCAGAGGGTGGGGAGGTTTGGGGGCCTTGGAGAAAATCACGGAACTTTCTTTGGGACTGGGAAGGAAGATAAAATCTCAACCTAAGTAGGAGCTTTCTTTTCAGGTTTAAGACTGAGGATGCCTTCACAGATAGAAGGTGCAGTCTAAGCTAGGTATTAGTGTCTCAGTCTATAATCCTAGCAGCTCATAAGGCTGGTATCTGAGGACCACAATTAAAACCAGCCCATACAGGAAGTCTCTTATCTCCAATTAATCACCAAAAAAAATTGGAAGTGAAACTGTTGGCTCAAATGGTAAGAGCCCTAGCCATGAGCAAAAAAGATCAGGAATAGTGCCCAAGCTCTGAGTTCAGTCTCAGCCCCAGGACTGCCCCCCACCTTGCCCGCACCAAGCAATTAGTATCCTGGGTGCTGGCGGCTCATTCCTGTAATCCTAGCTACTCAGGAGGCCGAGAAGCTAGCCAGAGCAGGAAAGTTTGTGAGACTATCCCCAATTAACCACCACGCTGTGGTTCAATTTGGTGGAGTGCTAGCATTGAACAAAAGATGCTCAGGGATAACAGCCAGGTTTTGAGTTCCAGCCCTGGGCCTGGCATAAGCACACCAAAAATGGCACAGCCTATCTGGAACTCCCTGGGCCCAGGTGTGTCTAGTGAGCATTCCCACCTGTCCTGGGATTTGAGCCTATTTATTTAGCATTCCTCTTTATTCAGTATTCAGGGGGCATCTTCTTTAAAGAAAGACCCCAAGGAGCTATTTTTAAAAGAAAACTAGCAGCCCCATACCAAGGCATATCATAATGAGGATAGGATGAAAGGCTTCCCTGGTAATTTCAAAATGATGCTTTCATCAGTGACTCTAAAAACTTTGAGCATGCATGCAGCTACCAGTGTGTGCTTTAACACCTTGGGACCCTGAGTCTGGGCTAGAAGGTTGTGAGTCTCATCAGAGAAAGCATTCAAGGATAGACATAGAGGAGACTATGGTAACACGTTAATTAAAGCAAAGTAAAGCAAAGCCAAAGTATCCTCTTCAGATGGGAGAATGGGCAGGCTCAAGACTGAGTGGTAGCCCCCAGGGCTTAAAATTTCAAGTTTTTGTTGGAGTCTACAGACCTGATAGATGGTCATTCCTGAAAGTGGGTTATATGTTAGCACCTCTGACCACATATTAGCACTTTTGGTTTTAGATGGTCAGGCTAGAACTTTCATGATGTCTTGTGGAATGGAGATTTTTACCTAGTCGCAATGTTAAGTGTATGTTAACTAGCCTTGAGGTGGCATATTTGTCTGTCATCATGGCTGCCTAGGCTTTTCATTCTCTATGGACTGTTGTAGGTCAACAAGACAGGAGTCACTCAATTCACCACTGGCCCAGCATGTGGTTTCTTGTCAACATCCTAGCTATCTTCCTCAGCAATCAAAACTGCTAACTCCCTGATTAGCCCCTATGTCACCTCCAGGTGATTCTGCTGTGCCTTAAATGTTGAGGAACGCTATCCTAAGTAGTCATGAAGGGTGAATGCTAGGTTAGTTTTATGCTTCTCTTTAGCAAGCTATGGGACACACCTCAACAAGATTTTCTATGTCAGGAACTCTTTCTGTAACATCTACCCAGTAATTGTGCTGAATTACTAGGAAAGGAAGGTTTATTAACTATTGCAGACACTATGTCCTCATTTCAGGTTTGATGAGCTAGAAGTGTGTGGTCTGGAATTGTGCCTGTTCATATGCTTCCAGGCAGTTCTTTATAACCAGTAAATGTTGAGGGAAATCCAAGTACCTTTGGATCAATAGCATGGTTATCAGCTGGGGGGATTGTTATTAATGTGTAATATCAGGTCCCACCCATACTTAACCAGAATCTGTATTTCCTACCTGATCCCCAGATGGTCTACACACACACATTCACATTTGGGAAGTCTTGCCTTGGACCATATGCTCGAAGCATCTGCTGAGTGTGGGCAGCTGATTTATATAGTTTAGTCAACACAGACATAAGTGGAAAATGTCATTCTAGGATATATCAAGGGCCCTTGAAAAGAATTAGTGTCCCTTGGGCCCTGATGCAAACATCTTGGAGATTACTTAGGGTGTAGTTAACAGGGTAGAGCACTAGAGCTGTCCACAGTCTCATGTCAATCAAAGGCACCCTGGGAATCTCTTAGGGTGGGTCTTGCATATATATATCCATCCATCCATCTATCTATCTATCTATCTATCTATCTATCTATCTATCTATCTATCTATCTATCTATCTATCTATCTATCTAGGTGGGTAATGGGGCTTGAATTATGGGCCTGGGTGATGTCCCTGAGCTCTTCAGCTCAAGGTGAGCACTCTACTGCTTGAGCCACAGACAGTGCCACTTCTGGTTTTCTGGTAGTTAATTGGAGATAAGAGTTTCAGGGACTTTCCTTCCCAGGTCTCAGCCTCCTGAGTAGCTAGGATTACAGGCATGAGCCACCAGCACTTGGCTGCATATAGTAAGAAAGGAAATCCATGTGAATTTCCTTACAGAATGCGTTCTGTCTTCCCAGAGGAGAGAGGTGAACATTTCATACTGACCACCTAACCCAGAGAAACAGAAATTTAGGATTCTCATGATTTATTTCCTTGTGGTTAGTTTGTGTGGGTTTCTAGGAAGATTTTCCAATGTCCCTGTATACTGTATACTTTATTCTGAGTTGAAGATAATTCCTCCTTTCTTTTTATCTTGTCACTTTAGAATAGGTCCTATGAAAGTCTCTGGTCATCCATCAAGAGAACTGTAGGTCACAGTAGTTTGTCTAGAACACTAGAGCTCATCCCAGTGTACCTAGACCTATCCTCTGAATACTACTGGTTTGTTTCTGTTGTCTACTTCTGGGAGGAAAACAATTGAGCTGAATGGTCTCCGATCTTCTTTCCATTGATGAGAATCCTTTGTAGTATTTGTTGGATATTCATTCTTTTCTAGGCACCTTTCCCTGTGGAATCAATTAAAACTGAAACTTAATACACCACCCCTTTGTGGTAGAAAAAGAAATCTTTGGCATGAGGTATCTTTAAAACATCTCTGCCATTGCTTTGCTATCCCTTCCCTCTGGAAATAGAGCCTAATTCCCTTCTTAAATGTAAGCTTGCCTGTGTGACCCCCATGTAACCCACAGGGTGCAGTTAGAAGTGACACGGAATGACTTCTGAGCCTGTGTTTGAAAAGGTAACAGGGTTCTCTTCTGGTATTTCCCCACATGAATCCTATCATTATGCGGTGATAAAACCAAAAGCTACATGGAAAATGCCACTTCTAGCTGTTCTGATGACAGCCTTAGGTAAAGTCTTAGCCAACAGCCAGCATCATGCATCAGCCATGTGAGTGAATGGATCTTAGGTCATAGCTCCTCTTCTCTGTATGTTCCATCTGATAACCATCGAACAGAGATGAGCTGTCCCTACCAAGTCCTGATTAAGCTGCCGATTTGTGAGCAAAGTAATATAGTCCTTGTTTAAGTCCTAAATATTGGGGTGATTTGCTGCTTAGCAACAATAACAGGAATAGCATATTTTCTTGTCTTGGTCTAACCCTTATCATTATCATCTCTCTTACCACCTTGGGCTCAGAGTAGCAGATATTTAAGAAAGGACTCTGTACTGTAGTGGAATCCTATTCCTGCACGAGCATCCTACAAAATATTGGGAAAGTAGATCCTCCCTCCATCATGGGCCTCCATTTCCTCCAGGGTGCTATATTTGGGTTAGATTCTTTGAAGCATCTACTAGCTCTGCAGTCATGTAGGAAACTAATCTATGAATAGAAAAGCTACATATTAGCTTTAGGTATGTAAGCCCAAGTTTTGCATGTGGTAGTATAGAAATCCAATGCTCTTTGATAGCCTCCTTTGTGAATTTTCAATTAAAGAAGACATGGTCTAAGCACTTTTGATTTGAGAGGGAGATTTTAAATGTCTCGAGACCTCTGGGTGAACCATGAAACGGGCTTGGCTGGAGACTCACAAGCTTGTCCTGATCCAATTGTCTTGTAATTCTCATGGAGTACTCATTATAACCTGTGGCCTGAAGAGGCCAGTAGTGCTGGGAGCCCATTTAACACCTGCAGTTCTGAAGCTTGAACAGAGCTGGCCAGGCTGCAGGCTAACAGAGTTTTAAATCCCCATCTGCCAGGAGGGTCCTGGCCAGATGTCTCTACAGGGTGATGTATGTTTTATCATTTCAGATTCTTCTGAAAGGGGATTTAAAATCAATTTAGGGGTCATGTTCAGGGACTTTGTCAAAACCACAGGCTCCAAGTGAAACAGGAATTGGTCCTCAGTGGTTTGCTAGTGACAAATGAAAAGTGATCCAGACTGTTCCACAAATCCCATGTTCTCCACCCTTTCTCTGCTGAGGAGCTGGCTTCTCTTCTGACGTCTGTTGTGAGCCTCCTGAAACTCCATATCACCCAGGTGAGTCTCCCTCATGGAGATAATCAACTATCCTGGGCTAGACTCCTCCTATGAACAAGAACTTGCTGGAAAGAGGTTGCTTTGCAAACCTACTTTTCAAGTCAAGCATCACATGTCTAAAATGAAACAGGAAAGACTTTTTTTTGGTTAAAGCAAGCATAGGAGAGAAAAGATTAAAGACCGTCTGGGCTTTAAAGATCTCAGCAAGCTTACAGAATATCAATATGGAAAAATAGATTGTTTTCACACCCCTCCCTCTCTACCTATGGACAGGCAAATTATGAAGCTCAGTGTCAGAAAAAGAAGTGAATACTAAAAGCCCAGCAAGAATACAACTTGTTTTTCTTGGTCTGTTTAAGGCTACTGAGATTGAATTAGATCCCTAGGATATTGGGTTTTCTTTCCTTCTATTGCCTGTAGCCTGGCCATTATTGTGATATTTAGACAAGATGTTGCCTAAGTGCAGGAAGCATTTGTGGTTATGAGTCATTAACTGAAGGATAGCCAACACACCCAGGATCCTCTTCATCTGCTGGCACTTGTAATTGTCACCTGGGTGAGGACCGCAACAGTGTGTGGGGAACTCTTGCCCTATGCTACTTTTCCTGTCTTAGAGCAAAGGAAAGGGAGAGAATAAGTGTTTGGGTTGGCAGCCCAATTGAGCTATCACAACACCAGGCATCTCCTTGCTTGCCCATCTAAAATGAAGGGATAATGGTTTGATGTGCTGGAGTTCTGCTGCCTTGGAATCCCTGGTGCCAAGTGTGCTTACAAACTTCTCCTGGTGAGAGCCCTGTAGTAATAGATTAGTATCCAATGTTGGGGCCCATCCAATGTGAAGGATTTAACCTATGGGTACAGGTGAAAGTAAAATCAGAGCTAGTAGGAGCCCTGGTAATCAATTCATCTATCCCTTTGTATTACAGAGACTTAGGCCCACATTCATGAAATTAATTACCCACAGCCTCTAACACAGATGGACTGTCTATCTCTTCTCCTGTTCTGATCTCAGTCTAGGCCATGAAGACTGGAAATTCAGGTCCAGACAAGAGTTTATTACCATTAGACCATACCTACTGTGGGAAAGACAGTTCAGTGTCTGCCGGACAGCTATTTGTCAGCAGTACCACTCTACAATTAAAGACAGCATCTTCCATAATGAACCAGGGCAAATGTTTTCACTTCAGCAATAGAGGGGCCATGGGGAAAATAAACCACTACGTCCTCTTCATCCATGGTCTAGCAGTCCCTGCCTAAGGTGAGGCTGAACAGAATTGAAGGTCATGTCAAGTGTTAGAGACTGTTTCTCCCGAGGGGGTGGGGGCCTGTTAGCAGTCCAGTGTGTCAGTGTCCAGGAAGCCAATGTACAAGTTGACATGAGAGGCAGATTTCAAGTTTTGTTATCAAAATTATTGAGACTTTGTTTAATGGGTTAGTCATCCATTAAAACCTTCTCAGTACCTGGATGGTGGGGGTGGGGGGTGGCAGGCGTGATTCTGCCTTCTAACTGCCTGTCCTGTCCCAGCCTAGCTGCTCCTCCAAGTTCTTCCTGGACCAGAGTCATGTAACTGTTAGGTTACAGCAGACTACAGTCTCTCTGTTAACTGCAGCTGTAATTTTTCATCAGAGTCTATCTTTATGGTAACTTCAGTATGCTCCAGAGACCTTTTGAAGAGAATTGGGGATAAAGAGGCTTGTCTTGGAGGAACCAGCATGAACGATTCTCTAAGCCTAAGAGTGCAATCGCACTTGCTCCCTGTCAACTTCCAATTGACAGCTGAATGTCACTGGGAGAGACATGGGCTGGTGAGCGTTAGCAACCAAGCAGCTCAATTAAAAAACAAAAAAAACACCTCAGACTAGATCTGATCTTTTTCCAGATTTTTTTTTTCTGTAAAGATTGATGAACTTCAGTATCCAGATGATAGAATTGTTTTATTTGATTTTGTTTTAAAGCATAGACTTTATTCTTTTTAGAGCAGTTGTAAATTCATGAAGGCAACAGCACAGAAGGTATGGAATATTTTTTCCTGAATCTATAGCTTTTTCCCTAGGGCATGCACAGCCTTTCCAACTAACAAATCCTTCACCAGCATAGTATACTTGTTAAAACTGATGTGCCTACACTGATAAATCATTACCACTCAAAGTCTGTAGTTTACATTAGGGTTCGCTTTTGGCATACATTCTGTGGCTTAGGAAATCTGATAATGACATGCATCCACCATTACTAGATTCTACAACATTTTTTCTCTGCCCTAAAAATTCCTTTGTTTCATTCATGCACCCACCCTTACCCCATACCATCAGCCCTTGGTAACATGTCTTTTCTTTTCTAGAAAATCATATGGTCCTAATCATATAGTATGTAGTCTTTTCAGTGACTTCTTTCATTTACTAATATGTGTTTCAGTTTCCTCCAAGTCTTTAAAGGGCTTGTGGGTTATTTAATTTCGGCACTGAATCACATTCCATTCTTAAATGTCCTATATGAGTATTGGAAAGTTTAAAACTTAAATATGATTACATAATTTGTCTATCCTATTTGACACTTAATATTGACATTATTCTTTGCCCTGTAGAACCTAATGTTTAATTTTATTTTCAATATGCTCATTTCAGTAGCCCAGTGAAGTAGACAAGAACGGTTATAACCAAAAGATAAGGGAATAAGAAATAACTAATGGATTTTTTCCATCTGTGTATTGTCTTCTTTGTGTCTCTGTCCTTAGGTAGGTCTGTCTTTTGGCTCCTCTCTATTAATTTCTTGGAGTATCATTCCATCACTTCCCATTTCAGTCCTCCTCTTCTTATCTCTTCATTTCTTTCTTCCTTTTATTATTCCGTAAATATCTGTTCTTTTAGAATATAGAAAGCATTATTTTTTTGTTAGTTCATACAATCTAAATGGTCAAGTAAACCAGCTTTGCATAGCTGGGGATTGAACATTTCTCCATGTCAGAATGAGAGACTTAAAACAAGAGACCAGCATCTGAGCTTACATCAACATGCAATAGCTCACTCAAGTTCTACTGAAGTAGAGAATGAATATGTATGGTACAGACATTCAGTAAATGTTTATAGAATTGAATGCAGTAAAAAATGATAAAAATGACATTACCAGTACACGACATATACTAGAAGGTTTTTGGGTATTTTTTTAAATTTGTATTTCTTTTTACATTTTTATCTGCACTCCTCATTACATCCCTGGTGCCTGGCATACATGATAGGCATCCCTCATGGTAACGTGTTATCAATCATCAGCTATGGAGCGAAAGCCTGGGCTTGGCTCCAATTACTTGATTCTAATGAGGGAGGGTGAACACACATTAAAACAGCCATTGATATGTTCTGGTATTCACAATATGCATCTCATAAAATCTTGTAACAATTATATAAGGCAATATTTTCATCCCCATTAAGTTTTGTAACAGATAAGAAAAATATGGCTCAAATATGTTAATCTGCCTCAGTCATACAGCTAGCAAACAGGGGAATGACAATGGAAATCCAGATTTATCAAAATTCATATTTATCAGAAATGTAACTGGGTTCTTACCAGTCGCTTCTGTAAATCCTTGCATCTGTATGTCACAGGAATCATTGTTTTGCTATTTTTAGTTTGGATTGCCAATAGCAAAGAGCCTTGTATCTTGTGAGTTACATTCCATTTTGATTCTCACGAAACTTTGGGCCTAGATCTTCAATAAACAGGTAAGCTAATTGACTCATAGTAGTTCTACTGTGTTTTAGCTTTCAGTTGAGGCCATTTGGTGGACTACATTGCTAAAGAGATTAAGTGTGGCTCCATTCTACACTTCCTGTTTGAAATTTGAAATTTCAGTTCTTCATTTGTCATTCTTTTCCCACATTGAAAAACTCTATGATCTGCATAACACATCTTTCAGAATTCTCTTGGTCTTTAAAAACCTGGCAATCTCTTCTAAATAGCAGGTATTGATTCATGAGCGATATTATCACTACCCTAGAGATCCAGAGTGACAACAAAGCTGTGTACATGATAGAATTTGCCCAGTAGGCTCATAAACCAAATTATGCTATCAAGACATAAATGTAGAAGGCTACTTTATGAGGAAAGAGTAATGATACATAAAATATGAGCATGATTCATCTGCAAAAATAAAGCATGCAAATTTGTAACGTGTCATTTATGTTTCAACAAAATCTATTTTGTTGTTCTCTTTCTAGGGTCAGGTCACTTTAGTGTGACACTCAGTTTTGTGTAAGTAGGCTCAGACTTAGATGCATTGCAGATGGAGCCACCAAAGCCACCAAAGCTACTTTCTGTCTTGCAGTTGATGTTGATCTCTCCTAACTCACCTTCTTCTGTGCCAGAATCTAGGTTTCTTAGGCACACCAGGCTTGTTCTTCTGCTTTTCCCCCAATTTTGTGCCTTTCTTTCTCCTTTCTAACCTTAGTGCTGTTATCCTCATCAGGGTCTTTCTCTTCCTTCTGCATTTATATATCGCAGATATACTGAAGTGTTCCGGAAATTCATCCCAGGATGTTTCCTCATGATAGATACTTGGGGGAGGATTATAGAAAATAAAACAGTCACCATCATGGCGAGGATGGAAGAGCTAATACCTCCCTGTCGCCTCTCTTTTCTGGGGGGGAAAACCATGTTCTTGGCAGATGTCTCTTACCACCTGCTTGCTGTGCTCTGGATTTCCTGGCTTGACAGTTATTTTCCTCAAGCAATATAAGAACATGCAATGTTACCAATTGTGCATTGCCCACTTGGAACCCAGAGGAGTTACTGTTGCCATACTCTGGAGGTTTGGTTTCTAATTGTGTCACCTAAGACTGGTATTCACATCTTTTTAGCTGCCAGGCTGCAGTACTAGATGCAGACAGCTTAGAGCAATCAGGTATCCAGATTCTGTTTGTTTGGTTTTGTTTTTACATGAAATGTGAAAAACACCATCACATCAGCACCACTTGAAATATCCCCAAACACATTCTATAATTCACAAAGAAAACTTTTTTAGATGTCTTCTTCCAAAGTACTTCACATTCCTCAAGGTATAAGAAAATATACTAAGCTACCCAAAATCACACTATGCAAAAATATCTACCTCTAATTCTTGATGTTCTAATCTATATTCCATGAATTTATTTCTAGCTATCATCTATACTTTAATTAAATTAGGATCACACTGTTTATGGTTTGCCTTTTTTCCTTAACTATTTCTGCATCAATTCATTCTTGCCTCATTTCACTGGAGAATATAGTATTTTAAGGGTAACAACAGTGTGTGGTTTGGCTTAGGATCTACTTTCCCATGTGTAATTCTTTCTAATCTTTGGTTGTAACAAGTATAGCAAGCACTATTATTAAAGCTAAGTCTTTGCATGCATTCCTGGTTATTTTCCTGGGATGTTTCTAGAATCCAAACCAGCAATTCAGTTGACAAAAAATATTTTTAAGATTTTATTTACATAAATAATTGGTACTTTGGAAACCTTAATGAGTATTAAATTTTACCCTGTGTATTGCTTAAGATTCTTTCAAATCTTCACTTTTTTCCTGTGGTATTCTCTCTTCAAATTTAATAAGTATATCTCTTGCATGTCTTGTCATTGATTAAAAAGTGTATTGTCACTGAAGTGTATTGTCATTCTACAAATCCTTGCAAAAGTTCACACTGTGTAAGGCATTCTGCTAGATGGAGGGTAATGGGAGTAGAAATTCAATAGAGCAAAAGGCATAATCATTGTCTTCTTTTATTTACTTAATACAAGGAAGTATTGCCCCATTAATAAACAATTTAAGGCTTTATTTTTTGTTAAACACATTCCTGTGTTTCCATTTCTTTATGCACTAAAATATAAGTTACTTTGTCAAATTTTAAAATACATTGTCAAAATGGAAATGAGGATAATTTGGCATGAACACAATTGACATTTTTTCCACCCTGCCTTTGAAAAAAATGACACATGCTTGTTTTGGTAAATTAGAAAAATTCAGAAAAGTATAAGGAAGAAAATAAATGACTCATAACCAGACCATTCAAAGACAATTACTGCTAATTGGTGTATTTCCTTCCAGGCATTTTCTTTGTATATTTTTCACAAAACTGAGAGCATACTACATATGCAGTTTTCCCAGCATATAATGTAAACATTTCCCTATGATATCAAACATTCACTGCAATCATTATCTCTGATGACTCCATAATATTTCATCATGGAAATGAATTAAGTATATAGAATTTGATGATGTATAGTGAGTAAGACTACACAGGCTCAAGTGCTGATGCTGCTGAGGTTGGCTTATAATAGTGTTATTTAACTTTTCTGTGACTCAGTTTCTCAGATGCAAAATGGGGATGAATATAAGGGCTCTGTAAAGAGTGAGATACTTGAAGTAAAGTTTAATTGTACTGCTGAATGAAAGGCTATTAATGCTGCTATTGTTTTCTTAATCATTCTACATATTTATAGGTTTACTTCCAACCGAGAAACATTAAGTGATGATTTGTATAATTTTAAAGTCTTTTTTTCTTGGGAAATCAAAGTCATAGGTGTGAGTAATCTTAAGACTTTATCTATTCCTAAAACTACATATCCTTAGTTATAGTGCAGGGCAGCATTGTTATTTTAAATGGAGAGATGGTTATGAGCCCTCAGAAACACCCAGGTTTCCTTCTGCTTCTCTTGCTCTCTGCCTTACACTCCCTTTTTCCCTCCCCAAGATGATGTGAGACCCAGTTGGAAATAAAATCTAGAAATAAGTAGAATAATTAAGTAAACAATAGTAGCAGTACTAATAGTCCTTCATTGAGCGGTACATTAAACTTTACCTCAAGTATCTCATGCATTCCTTACAGAGTCCCTAAATTCACCCCTATTTTGCATATGAGAAACTGAGTCACAAAAAAGTTAACTAGCTTGGTATTAGAAGCCAACCTTCAGCAGCATCAGCACTAGGTCCTGTGTAATCTTATTCTAGTGATTTGAAGTACTTTGCCTTCTTATGTTTGTTATGTACAAAATGTGGTTTTATTGGCTTATTTATTTTTGATTGGTTGTGGGACTTGACAAAATGAGGTTTTAAATACTTCTTCCGTAACATTGTGATAAATAAGATTAGCTGTATATATAGGAATTGATCGTGGTAAACATGCATCGCTAACCATTACTATATTACTATTAAAAATAACATTGAATCCATGATTTATGCTCCTTCCAGGAATGCATAAAATGTCCAATTTCAATGCCTCATGTCAGTTTGGTGTATAAGTGTGTGTGTGTGTGTGTGTTGATACCGGGGCTTGAACTCCCTAGTTCAAGCCTGAGTGCTATCCTTTAGCTTTTCTGCTCAGGTCTGGTGCTCTATCACTGGTATTATACCTCCACTTTTGGCATTTTGGTGATGAATTGGAAAAAAGAGTTTCATGGACTTTTTTGCTAGACTGGCTTCAAACCTCAATCCTCAGATCTCAGCCTCCTGAGTAGCTAAGATTACAGATCTGAGTCACCAGCACTGCCTTTCATCATTAATTATAATCACTTTAAATGCAATTTAAATTTAAGTAATATTAAATTAAAAGCAGTAAAGCTATTTTAAAAATTCTGTAATTTGATAAAAGAAAATTGTTTACTTTTCTTTGGCTATTGTTGGAGCTACACATTTTTATTTTTTCCTTTTCTTTTTTATTTGGTAATTGGATTTGAACTCAGATCTTTCCACTTACTAGACAGATGCTCTACCATTTGGGTGGCATCTCCAGCCTGTATGTCTTTGTGTCATTGAAAGGTATGGAAGAAGAGAAGAAGTGTGAAGAGATCAGGATCTATTTATTTTATGGGGTCTTTGTTTTGTAGTTCTTTTTCTCTTTTGAGGGCTATGTAAAGTTTATTCTTTTGGGTATTAAAAGTATTGATTCTTAGTCTGATCATGTCTTATTTCTACTGAACTAGTTTTATCTCCCAGTGGTCAATGTATGTTTCCATAGGCCTCCATGCCATCTGGCTAATTATCCATTTTAGAATTTTGCTGGAAAGTATTGTTAAGTTTATAAGTCTGTGGTCCCTTACATTCATCTTCTCTCCTCAATTAAAACATTCTGAAAACGTTAGTTAATTTTCTCTTTCTGGTAAAACTTGAAATCTTCAGGACTGCTGCCGATTTTCCACTGTAGCATCTTTTGTCTGGACTTGAATGTGGGTGAGGGATAGCAAATATAAAAGGCACAAGATTCCTTCATTGTTGAGTCAGTGAATCTTGGTTACATCTCAAAGGCTGTGACCTGAACCTCAAGATGGCTCTGTCTCTCTGCTTGTTCTCCAAGTCACTTAATTCTGCCATTAAGTTATTTTTTCATTTCTGAGTTCTTGCCTTGGTAACTGGACACTTATACTTTACTGGGGCCCGGAATGACAATTGATTTGGCACTGTCCAACATTGAAGCATTTTAACTTCAACTTAGGCCATTTACTATTGAGTCTTCTGATACTGACCAATGGTGTGCTAGGATCTGCAGGCCAGGGTTCAATAGACTCAACTGCTCATTGCCACCTTTTCAGAGATAGCTCCTCTCACCCTTCCAGTCACTGCCTACATAGTCCTCCATCATTTGCAGGGAAATGAATGGACCTGGAAAAAATACACACACATACACATTAGCTAAATCATGTTTAAAGTATGGTATATGCAGTGGAGGATTCCAAAGGTATAACTTCTTTGAACAACTGCCTTAGAGTTTAACAAAATAAATTCAAGGAAATTGAAGCAAGTTGTTGAGTAGATGTGGAGAGATAAGGAGGATAAGAGGATGGGGGCAGATGAATGCAAAGAGAATGGGTGGGTGAACGCACTTGTAATATTCAGTGAACATCCATGTGAAAATGGAATCGGGTAACTTGAGGGGATGGGTAGAGTTTGGAGAGATGAGGGAGAATGGTGGAAAGATGACCTGTCATGTTGAATTGAAGCTCCTTTGCACTATGTAAAGGTTGAAGAAAGAGGAGGAGGAGGAAGGAATGAAAGGAAAAAGAAAAAGAAAGGAAAAGAAAAAAAAGGAAAGGAAAGGGCCAGCTGGGCATTGGTAGCTTATGCCTGTAATTTTAGCTACTTAGGAGGCTGAGGTCTGAGAACTATGGTTCAAAGCTAGACCAGGCAAGAAAGCCCATGAGACTTATCTTCAATGAACTAGCAAAAACCTGGAAGTGAAGCTGTGGCTCGAGTGGTAGAGCTCTAGCTTTGAGCAAAAAAAAAAAAAATATATCATGGACCGTGCCCAGGCCCTGAGTTCAAGCCACAGGACTGACACAAAAGGAAAACAAAAACAAGAGCCAGGTGCCAGTAGTGTACACTCAGGAGGCTGAAATCTGAATATTGCAGTTCAAAGCCAACCTGGATAGGGAAAACTCATCAATTAATCACCAAAAAATCTATAAGTCTGTGTCTCAAGTGGTCTAGTGTCAGCTTGGAACAACACAGCTCAGGGACAGTGCCCAGGCCCTATCCCTTTGTTCAAGCCACAAGACTACCTCCCCCTTGGGCTGGGAAGGTGGCTCAGTGGTAGAGCGCTTGCCTTGCATGCATGAGGCCCTGGGTTCGATTCCCCAGCACCACATAAGCAAAAAGAAAAAAAGCCAGAAGTGGCGCTGTGGTTCAAGTGGTAGAGCGCTAGCCTTGAGCTGAAGAGCTGAGGGACAGTGCCCAGGCCCAGAGTTCAGGCCCCACGACCAGACACCCCCCAAAAAAAAAACTGCCTCCCCCACCCTGCCCTAAGAAAAGAAGGAAAGAAAAGAAAACCTTTACATCCCTGATGATATGTTTGTAGATCAGTGTCTACAGAGTAAATGTTTTCTGCATAGAGATCATATGACTCCTCTTCAAAATCATAGAACCCAGACAGCTTAACAGTTAAGCCCAAATTTTACCCAATATTTTCTTTATTTACTACAATAATAAAAAATTACTTTATGATAATATGAACAAAACCTTTATGCTAGGCATTTTGCTAAATGTTGTGTAAGCATTTTTCTTTAATGGTACTGGGGCTTGAACTCAAAGTCCTGTAGCTTCCTAGGCCAAAACTCTACTACTTAAACCACTCCTTATTAGCACTCTAATCCTTATTAGCACTCTTGAATCACAACTTTAAAACAAGCCCATGATTGGTTCTATTGTTGTTCCTATGTCACGAATGAGGATAATAAAGCTCAGAGAATTTATATATTGCTTGCCTGAGGTCATCCAGGTGTTACTAAGTGGTGGAGCTGTGAGTTGAGTTCAGGTCAGCCTGGTGTCTGAGCTTATGATCTCAACCCCAAGATTAGATATGGTGCCACCTGGATTTCCCCAGCTGGCCTCCTTTCCCCTTTATCTAGTTTGCAATTTTCTTTATAAATCTTGTATTTCTCATCACATATCTATCAGCTGGAAGAGGCCCTGACTCTTTTACTTTGCTGCAGAGATATTAAGTTTTTTCCTACCAGATCCTACCTGTAATTCCTTTGTGGCTTTCAAAGAGTATGTCTGGTGTATCCTTTAATGGCATCCTTGTAGGGAAAGACCCTCACCAGCTAATTGTATGACTTTTTGTTTGGTGTTAGAATCTCCTGTTTGCTCTGGAGAGAAGACTTGGCTTCCTTCTTGTTCTTCCAGCAGCCTATATCATATTCCAGAGCTTCTCCATTGGCTGTATATCTACTTTACTTATTCTTATTTTAGAAAGTCAGGAGGAGCTCAGTGTCTTTATCTTTAGGATCTCTCTTATTGCTCTGGATTAGTAGCCATTAAAAAAATATGGTAAACTGGGTACCAGTGGCTCATGCCTGTAATCCTAGTTATGACTATAGTTTGAAGTCATGCTGGACAGAAAAATTCATGAGGCCCTTTATCAAACCTTAATGGAACACAGTGGTATACACCTGTTGCCCTAGGCTGCATAGAGGCTGAGCTTGAAAGGATTGGGTATGAAATCAGCATTTGCAGAAAAGTTCTTAGGATTCAACCTCTATAGTGGTCACCCAGGGGCTATGTTGGTTCAAGCAACATGTGTCTGTGATCCCAGCAACATTAAGAAGCCTAAACATTGGCAGATCAAATCTCCGGTACACACACTTGAGTGCAAAGCAAGAGCCTCTCCTAAAACTCGTCCTAAATAGGTCTGGAGTTGTGACTCAGCAGTATCTTGCCAGCCTAACAACACAAGGCCTTGTGTTCAAACACCAGTACAGCAACATACAAACAAACAAACTGTAGCAGCCAAAGTTCATAGAATCACAGTGTAAGGCCAACCCAGGAAAAAAAGTGAGACTCTTTATATCCCAAACAGTAATTCAGAGGGTGATGGTTTGCATCTGTTATTCTGGCTTCAGGGAAAGGGGGATCCAGGTCTGAGGAAAATATGATCCTATAAACACACACACACACACACACACACACGCACACGCACACACACACACCCTCAATTAAAAAGAGCTGGAGGTTTAGCTATAGTAGTAAGGTGCTTGCCTAGCAAGCAGGAGGCATTGAGTTCAAACTCCACTGTCACTGTCCTTCCCCCCCCCCCACAACTCCCAATACTGTAGATTAGGTATTTTATAAGCAACAGAAATTTATCTCTCACAGTACTGGAGGTCAGGAAGTACAAGATTAAAGTATTAGCAGATTCAGTGTCTGGTGAAGGCCCATTTCTTAGATAGAATGGTATCATCTTACCATATCTTTTTATATGGTAGAAATTATGAGAAATCTCTTAGAACTCTTTTATAAAGATACAAACATCTGCTGGGTGCTGGTGGCTCACACCTATAATCCTAGCTACTCAGGAGGCCAAGATTTGAGGATCACAGTTCAAAGCCAGCCTGCGCAGGAAAGTCCGTGAGACTCTTATCTCCAATAAACCACCAGAAAACTGG
>NW_012267236.1:5829171-5838929 GCF_000151885.1 Dipodomys ordii
TCAGCACCACATAAGCAAAAAGAAAAAAGCCGGAAGTGGCGCTGTGGCTTAAGTGGTAGAGTGCTAGCCTTGAGCTGAAGAGCTGAGGGACAGTGTCCAGGCCCAGAGTTCAGGCCCCACGACTGGACGCTTTACTTACTATCACAGGAAACAAAAGTAGGATCGCTCAGTACTGGTTGGTGGCTCACACATGTAATCTTAGCTAACTGAGGAGACAGAGATCTAACGATCAAGGTTCCATGACAGCCTGGAAGGAAAGTCTGTGAGATTCTTATCTCCAATTAACCACACACACACAAAAATTAAAGCCAAGCCTCCAGTGGCTCACGCCGGTAATCTTACTCAGGAGGCTGAGATCTGAGGATGGTGGTTTAAAGACAGCCCACGCAGGAAAGTCCTTGAGACTCTTTTTTGTTTGTTTGTTTTTTGTTTTTTGCCGGTCATGGGGCCTGAACTCTGGGTCTTGGCGCTGTCCCTCAGCTCTTCAGCTCAAGGCTAGTGCTCTACCACTGGAGTCACAGCGCCACTTCCGGCTTTTTCTGTTTATGTGGTGCTGAGGAATGGAACGCAGGGCCTCATGCTTGCAAGCATGCACTCTACCGCTGAGTTACCTGAGACTCTTATCTCCAGTGAACTACTCAAAAAAGCCAGAAGTGGTAGAGCACTAGCCTTGAGCAAAAAGAATCTCAGGGACCATGCCTTGGCCCAGACCTGGGGTTCAAGACCCTGAACTGGCAAAACAAAACAAAACAGAACAATTTGAAAAAACCCAGAAGTGGAAGTGTGGATCAAGTAGTAGAATACCAGACTTGAGTTTAAAAAAATAAAAGCGTAGGGACAGCAGCATCCAGGCCCTTAATTCAAGCCCCAGTACTAGCACAAAAGATTGTATTAAGTAAAGTAATCCAGACCCATAGAAACAAAGGTTGCATGGTTTCCCTCCCTGTAGTAGCTAGAATGTGTTTATAAATCTATAAGTAAATGCAGTGGGTAGATATGCAGGCCGTTACAAATAAATTAAGCGACGTATAGTAGACTCTATGGAGAGCTCAAATAGTCTTTTGAAAGACTAAGTCAAATCCCAACAAAATAAGTACTAGGAAATGGTTACCTGCAAGAGGGGGATGAGGCTGAGGGGAGAGGGGTAGTGAATGAAAGGGTAAGGGGAGATTGGAATGCAGTCAAGAATTCATGGTATGTGCCACAAAATTAAGAAAAACAAAAGAAGGGATGGGTCCTTGAAAATGCTCAAGGGGTGACACAGATCAAGATGCATTGTATGCATAAACTGCCGTCTGTCCAATGGCAAAAGAAATCAAGATATAGCCTAAAATATTAAGAAAAGTGAGGGAAGGGGTAGGTTGGGAGGGGTGGTTGAGGATCTTGAAAGAGGTGACCTTGATCGAGACACACTGCATAATAGACTGCTTTGTCGAATGACAAGTCCTTTGTACAGCTACTTAAAGGTAACAAAAATATTTTTAATTGTCATTTTTTTAAAAAGTAAGATGGTTTAATTAGCTCATGCTTCTTTCATTCGCCAGCTCCAAATACTTTTACTGTTTCTCTTGGGCTGGATTGATATTGTCCTGATGAAAATGGAAATCTTTGGTTTGCATTTGGTGATATTAGGGGATTTGAGGAAATATTTTCATTTTCATCCAGAACTTTAATATTGCATAGACACTGCCTGAAAATGACCTACCTATATCTAATCTTTTATTCAGCAGGCTAGGTTTAGTTTCTTTTATACCTGGTGCCAGCAGCCCCTCATGCCTCTGCTGCCCAGAATTTCCAATGACAGAAAAGACCTGGGAAGTCAGAGGGAGATAGAGTGCCACTTGCACAAAAAGAGCCCATTATCTTGGAAGCCACTCCTGGAGTCTTTGCCAAAAGCAATTTCTCCAAGTTTATGCTCGAACCTGAGATGGTTCTCCCAGCCACCGTGATTGAAAAGCGAGAGGGAGAGAGCCCAGGCCCCTTGGTCAGCAAAGGTGATCCGTTATGAGGAGCCTCCTAACCCTGATGAGGCTTTTGCTAAGACGTGTGGATGATGACAGATGAGACTCCGGATAGCAGTTAACTCAGTCATTTGTAATCATTACTTTGGGGCCATTCAATAACCATCCTGTGAAATTATTTTCTGAATTTCCCAGAATAGAGAAAAGAGCCACCTTTCCCCCCCCCCTTCTTTCTTTGGCAAAGACTCACAGAAGTTAGAAATGCTTAATGGGAACTTTTGAAGGGCTATCAAATCCCACTTTCAGATCTTATTCATCTGATCATCTGCTCTCTGAGTGAGCAGTGATGTCCGCTTCTGCTCTTTCCTTGATTTTTACTGTCTACAGAATAAGGCTTCAGACTCTTGCGTGGTCAGAGTCTCTGTTGCTGTTTGGAGATGTCACCGGGGCAAGATGCAGGGTGATGGCGCATTCTGCCACTTTTGACTATTTGATTTCGGCCCCATCCTCTTGGCCTACAGCTCCTGTTTCTCAATACTGTGCTAAGGCTATGCGTGGGCTTCCACTGGCAACGTGTGTACAGAGACTCTGAACTTTTGAGCTCCTTGGCCACTTGGGGTGTCAGGCCTAAAAAGAGTAGCTAAAGCTCTTGAGCCATTTATCTCTAACTATGGACTTCTGGGACCACACACAAATATTATTTTCTGTATCTACCAGGATCTGAAATAAATCTGGTGAGCATTGACTTACCCACTTTGATTTTTGTTCTTTTCCTCTGTACACTGGAAGTTTGTTTTTCCTTATATCATCATTATAAGGAATGGAGGGCCTTTAAGCATGGGGTATGTCTTTGGCCACAAAGACTCTGTCTCCATTGTACTGTCATTGTCTGGGTCTTTGAGAGTAAGATGGAGATCCATGTTTTTATCAGTACTGGAGACTGATCTCAAGGTCTCATGCATATGTAAAATGGGAACTCTACTACTTGAACCACACCCCTGGTTATTGACTTGGTTATTTATTTTCATGCTTTATGCTTATGGTGGGGATCTGGGCTTTGATTCTCCTGTTTTTATTCTCCCTGTCACTGGGATGAATACTACACTGTGTTTAGTAGCCACCGCACTTTCCCTGTAGCTGGGAGTTCTACTTTTTAATCCCTTCCAAGTCATAAAATCAATGTATTATACCTGCCATTCAGGTGAAGGACTGTCACACCCTGTGTTAAGGTAGTTTCTTAAGATGTTTGGGCATCACACCTATCAGAGGTATAGACTCTTTGGCCTGCCCATGCAGAAGATGTATATTGCAGGATATCTTCCTCCTCCTCCTCCTGCCTATCCTGCATTCATATCCCAGCTGGTTGCCAAATCCACAGGACCTCCTTCCGGCTAGGCTAGTGTCTGGCCTTTGTTCGCTCTGAGCCCGTACTGCCTTCAGTGCAGGTCTTTACTTGGGGTCAAAGGGATCTCAGGTTTCCATAGTTTCAGCTTCTGTCAACCAGGGACTAAGCAGGCTGATGTTAGTCCCCTGGGTAGTCCCAGAAGCTGACTTCTCCCTTCGGCCTGTAGACAGGTCTCTCAAGTGGAAAGGATCTCTCTTCGCCCTTCTCCTTACAAGCTTCCTAGCCAAATGCTGTATTGTCAAGGGAGAAAAAAACCAAGTCACACAACAAGATACCCTAAAAGGTTAACACACTTATTCCTCTGGATGCTGGAGGTGTGCATGATCTTTATTTTCCTCTGTAAACCTTCCAGATTTGTTTTTCAGATTTCTATAGTGAAAGTCAAAGTGTATTTTAAATTATATTTCTAAAAGATGCACTCAAGATGTGCTGCATGAAGGCAAATAACTGTTCCCAACATTCCTTCACACTTGCTAGTTCCAAATTACTGCCTCTTCCATCAGAGGCGGGTGGAGGGAGGGAGGAGGCAGCAATGTGGGCCATTGCATTTCTGCTTTTCAGACACTGCTCTGGCAGCTAATTCCAGTGTGTTCATCTGTGTGGTGTGACTCTCATGTTTTCCCAAGATATTTTATGGCCTTAAAAAATTAGGTACTGTGAATAGCTTCTTTCAGTAACCTCCAAATTGTGAAAAAATATCTAATAATTTCTTTTGTTTCTCTTTATTTTTCCTCCTTTGGTATTTTGGCTCCATTCCTAATGTTAGTCTCCTTGATTCATTCACTCTTTTCCTTCTCTTTCCTCTTCTTTTTCCTTTCTGCTCCCCTTTTCCTTTGCTCTATCTAATGGCCCCCACTCCCGTGTGTGTGTGTGTGTGTGTGTGTGTGTGTGTGTGTGTGTGTGTGTACTTGGGCTTGAACTCAGGGACTAGGCACTGTCCTGTCTCTTAGCTTTTTTGTTCAAGGCTAGCATTCTACTATCTAAGTCATTAGATTTCCAGCTTTTTGCTGATTTGTTGGAGATAAGAGTCTCACAGACTCTGACTGGCTTCAAACTGTACTTCTCACATCTCAGCCTTCGAAGTAGCCAGGATGACAGGTGTGAGCCACCTGTGCCCAGCTCTTCATCTAATCTTAAAAAAATAAACTGTGTTGGCCATAGCAAGAACAATATAAATACTAGGTTATTAGGACCTACAGGACTGCCAGAGCAGTTCCTGGGGCCATTTCCAGGAAGAAATTCAGATTTTAGTCTAAGGAGAAAGACCATGGTCTGGGGTCTGGATTCCAAGCTTGCTCTGTGCAGGAAGCGCAGCCAATAGGCTAATAGTCAGAGAACGGGCAGAAGGATGAAAAAGACAGATCGGTCCTGCCAAGTAGGGAACTGGTCTAGGTGGCTGAATGAAATGGAGAAAGCTGTCATTCTCAAGAGATTGCTACCAGCAGCTATAATCTAGTCTCTTTCTTCTGTGTTTATTTCAATGTCTCTGTTTCAAGGACAAACTTACCCTGCCTTAGGAGATCTGTTCTGGATGGTAGCATTTGGTTATTCTACTCATCAGGCTTCCTCAGTAATACTTTACCTGCCTAGGTGTGGAGTCAGAAGCAGGTGCGATAGATGAGAGAGAGAAAGAGAGAGAGAGAGAGAGAGAGGGAGGGAGGGAGAGCCTTCTTTGAGTTCTGACTCAACCCCACTCACTTTAACTGGTTATTCACCTAATTTAGGCCATCAACTCAGATTCGGTCTCTCAGATATCTTCTCCTGGGTTTCATGATGAACTCAGGACTATGTGTTCCTCATCCACAACACATACTAATGTCAGGACATTTCAGCGGAGTGAGTGGTCATCTGAACTGCTGCTTGCTGCCCACCACAATCTGAAGTTCTAAGGGAGTAGTGGTTGACTGCTCACTGATGTAGCCCAACTCCCAAGAACAGAGGTAGTCACCTAGGAGGTACTCAGCAAGTAGTAATTGAATTAATTAATCTTAGCCCCATTTATCCCTTTTGGTTCCAGGATGTCAGGCACATTATTTGACCTCCCAGGCCTCAGTTTCCTCATTGGAAATGGAAAGCATAACTTCCTCACCCAGAAAATTGTGAAATTTATATGAGACAGTGATTGTTAAGCATCCAGTATGGGCCATGAACCAACCAATTACATGTTGGTTCTTTACTAGTTTTTCTTTTTTGTCTTGCTTTGCTTTGCTGTCCTCCTGAAAGCATCGCATATAGCATCAAGCTTTAAAGGGTGAGATTCCATGTCTCCTATCACCTTCCTCTCTCCTACCTTCTTCCATGGTCTGTGTGAGAGGTGGAGGAGGGGTTTGTACCAGTGTGATGACCTTGAGTATGTACAATGAAAAGACATAGATAAATAGTCCTCACAACTTCCCTTCCAACTCTCTCCCTCCGATTCTCTGCACAGGGGTCAAAGGTAACAGTTGCTACTGCTGCTTATGGTACAAGATGAACAGAAGCAAAAGGTGATGAAGCATCAGAGGAGGGCAAAGCAAATTAGGCTGCTAGCCAATCTGTTTTAATACAAGTGGAGTTTATTTTAGTAATCCAGGTAAAGAATGGTTTAAAATGTATCATCATGACAGTATCCCTTAGTAGCAGCACAAGGATTTGCCATGTACCTTTGTTCCAAAGAGCCTGAGGGCTCTGTATATACTGTCTCATTAATTCTCTGAGCATCTGTAAAGTTGGATGGGAAACTATGATGAGTTCTGTTTTATATGCAGAGAAACAAACCTGCAGAAAGGTTAAGTATCTTTCTCAAGGTCATGTAGGAGCATCATTTTTCCCAGGAACACAGGTCTCCATTTCACATGCTAGCCTGTTAGACGTGGTGTCACCAGCCTCGAAATCAATCTAGCCATGAGAAGGGGAAGAGGTCTTTGTACTGAGCGGTGTAACATTTGGAGTTGTGGCTTTTAGGAGGATGGACTTGTTTGTTTTGTTTTCCTGAAATGAGATGGTAACAAGTGAAGAGAGACCAAAAAGAGCTGGAAGCAGGTAGGAAGTGTTCTCTCTGTCCCTCTTCTTTCCTTTGCCCAAATAGTCCTTCCCCTGGACTAGCTAAGGCTCCATTTCAGGAGCCCTAAGCATCAGGCTTGTGGTAGTTTCCACAGAAACAGTGCTTGCTAAACCTGAGGACTTAGAAAGCCAACTATCTTGACTTAAAGATGTGTATTTTGGGGTCACCTTCCTGGCTGACCTGAGGGATCTGCCACCCTAGTTAGAAAAATGCTTCAGGCATCTGTGTGATCTAATTAATCTCTTTCTGCTGTATTCAATTCAATGTCCTTATTCTCTAGGGGAATCAGCAGTCTCTCCAGGGGGCTTGTATGATCATGATTGTGGCATTCCATACACCCAAGGGCTACAATTACATACTCTATCTCAATGCTCATTGGCCATGTGACCTTGAGTAGGACAGTTGTGCTTTCGGAGCTTGGTTAGTCTAACTAACCAAGTCATTGTATGGATCATAAAAATGGTTGGCTGTGAGGGCAGTCTTGGCGAACGTAGAAGGGGTCAGAATGCACTCTTCCATGTTGGAGCATGTCTCTTCTTGCCCTTTCCAAGGCACTTGCTGCATTTTATTTGTGGTCACCTGGTAACTGTCACTTCCAATCTGAAGCATCGGGTCAAGAGAAGAGCCAATTGTTCTTGAATAGTTTGCAGCTTCTCCTCCAACATCCCCTCAGATTTCCCAGCCCACAGTGGGTGATTATCCCAAGGACTTCCTTGCTCCCAAAGAAAAAGATCTTTTTGTTGCTGGACTTGATTTTCCAAGCTGCCCCGTCTTTGTGTCGCTTTCAGTACATTAATTATTTAGTGCCTGGTAAGGCTCTCTGAGATCACAAGATGAAAGGCCTAGTGGCAGTTCAAAGTCTTGCTTTTGATTATTATTCTGGTCAACATATTTGGGGGGAGAAAATAGGTTTGAGATCACACAGTGGAGTGAATTTCATAAAGAAGAGCATACAGGCAAGCCACAGAAATGGACCAGAACAGATAGTCCTATGGCCCTTCTAATGGAAGCGCCTAAACCTTGCAAGGATAGGGATGGGGAGGTTATTAAAAATCAGGAGCTGGGTGGGGGGGAGAGAGAGAGAGAGAGAGAAAGAGAGAGAGAGAGAGAGAGGAGTGAGGCGGGGAGGGAGAAAGACCCTCTTCATTGCTATCTTGGCGTAGTAAAAAAATGCCAGTTACTCTTCCACAATTATAGAAAGCCAGTGGGTCCCTCCTGACAGAGCAAGCAGGACCAGTGGCCAAGCACACTTGGAGCATAGATTCAAGACAGGAGAAGACATTGCTAGTCAAGAACAGCTTGCTTGGGACACACAGACCATCTGTAATAGTTTAGAATGTAGTAACCTGGGAGTGCCCAAAGAGAAATATAAATTTTGGACATCACATGCCACGTGGCCTCCACCATCTGATTTTGACCATGAACTATATGACTTGTGGCCTATAGAGATATGACTTCTCAACTGAAGAAATATCTTTAACCTCTGAGAGGGCCTTCCCTCTGAACTTGAGAAACATATCCTACATAAGCACAAGCAACAGCTTTTACAATATTTTCTAAATCTGTAAGTATTAAAAAAAACATCATAAGCAAAAAGGTATGTGCTTTAGCTATTTCTGGGCAACTTCTTCATGTCTCTTTTTGGTGTATCTTAGTATGCTCTTCAGGTAGCCAAATCCCCAAGGCTGGGACATGCTCACAAGTTCCTTCATAATGCATTAGTTTTCTTTAATGCGGTTCCTTGAGAAGGGGTGGCTGCTTTCACTGGCTAACAGATGTGCTTTACCATTGACTAAACTCCGCAGTTTACCCATTAGTCCTTTGGGATTGGGGAGAAGGGAAGAAACACGTGTTGAAGCCACAATTTTCAACAGAACAAGAGACTATTTCATGAGAGACAAATTTTTGCTTCAAGACTGGAGCTACCCGGCAAAAGCACAAATGTTGCTGTCAGGATGGGAATGGGGGTTTTAGAGAAAGGTGAAATAGAATGGGGGCTATTTAATTCCATTCAAATTCCGCCCCTGACACTAATCACTCCTCTCTGAATGCGCCAGCTGGAAGAAAATGTGAAAGCAGATTATGGAGAACCAAACATGTAGGAAGCAGAGAGGACCTTAGCAAATAGCAAGCCAGCCCCCTCATTTTCTAGCCTGGAGTAGATGTGAACAGGTCCATGTCTTTAGGATAGAGAGTACATCTTTTTTTTTTCTGGTCTCTGAAATCACATCCCTTTTTTAGACTAAATCAACTGTCTATTGCAACCTCACCATCACCGCTAATGCTAGTAGTCATTTAAATTCACCGAGACTTTTCCTTCGGTTGAACAGGTGTAGGCTCAGCTCAGTGAATACCCAAACCATTTTCCTTAGTCTGCAAGTCCCCAAACGAGGCCCAGCCTGTGCTCCTTTCTGGGCTCTGCCTGCTTTCCATTGTTTGACATCTGGATGACTGTGTATTTGGTGACATGAAGCTTTGCTTTGTGTGACACAAAATCATTGTAAAATAATGCATTATTAAGTGTGTTTTCAAATAAGGGGTGAAAAACTAGCAGGTTGTCACTGATTGTTTTATTGTTGGAAGCAAAATAAGTAAGTAAAATGTACACAAAAGAAGGCGGGAGCAGTTCCAAGGTGTGTTGAGAATAGACACATTTGTTACATTTTATTGATGTAGGTTTGTAAAACATGGCTGATACTAAAGCCAGGGTATTTATATAAAGAGCTACAGCATATACATAGTTCATTATTACTCATACAGACACCAATATGATATATCTCTTGTATTATGTGATGTGGCATTAGAGTGACTGGACATAACTGCATGTAAAAATAAAGACTGGATGTCAGATACCAGTGACTTACATTTGTATTTCTAGCTGGAGTATTGTGGTTTGAAGTCAGTCAAGGAAGAAAAGTCCATGAGGTTCCATCTCCAATTAGCTAGCAAAATATTGGACTGGGGGTATGGCTCAAGTGGCAAAGCTCTATCCATGAGCAAGAAAGCTAAGGAAGAATGTAAAACTGTGAGTTCAAGCCCTGGTACTGCATACATACAAAAATTAATAAAGACTTGAAATGGAGATATGCCAATAGTCTGCAATTTTGGGTAGGTGAAATAGAGGGCAGCTGGCAAAGTCAATAATTAGTGAATAATACACAAGTATTTCATTGGGAACACTTTTGTTTTGTGGACATTGTATATGTTGACGTAAAATGCCCTGGATACCTGGGTGCTGGTGGCTCACACCTATAATCCTAGCTACTCAGGACACTGAGATCTGAGGATCTCAATCTGAATCCAGTCCCAGCAAGAAAGTCTTTGAGACTCTTTTTTTTTGGTGGGGGGA